>NC_135855.1:39771389-39841389 GCF_031162955.1 Sander vitreus
CCTCTCCTCCTCAGTCCTCTCTTGTCTCTCCTCTCATCCCCTTCCCTCCTTTCCTTTAATATTTGTAAAGAAAGCTCATTTCTATTTGTTTGTTTTTTTAGGATTATTTTTTGGGCATTTGTAGGCCTTTATTTGACAGGATAGATGAAGACATGAAAGGGGAGAGAGAGGGGGGGGATGACATGCAGCAAAGGGCTGCAGGTCAGAGTCAAACCCGCAGCCCGCTGCGTCGAGGAGTAAACCTCTATATACAGTCCCTCCAGAAAAACGTGATTATGCAATTGCATAATTCAATGCATAATCAGGCAAAGTCTGCATATTTATGCGGGGGGGGCGCACTTTCGCCGCATAAATTGTCGATTTACATGCAAAATATGTGGGGCTTGCATGATTTCATAATCCCCGCATTTTCGTTGCAAAAAAGTCCCAAATATCTTAGCAGAAAGATGAAAAATGTTGCGTTTACGTCACACGAGAGCATCCGTTCCCCCTGCTGCCATGGGAGCGTTATGAAGTGACGTCATTACGCGACGTGAACGTCATCGAAAAGCTGCAAACCCCGCGATGAAGCCACGATGACATCGCCGTTTTTGCACGTTCCATTTCATCGCATAAAACTGCATAAATATCCCGCATATTCCATTATTTTTTTTAAACAATCACAAAAACATTTTTCTAGAAGGACTGTATATATGGGCGCCCGCTCTACCAACTGAGCCATCTGGGCGCCCTCATTTTTATTAGTTTGACAGGTTTTGTTGTGTGCTTCTTATTTTATTCAGGATTTTCTTTTCTAGTTTCTGATGTTTCTCAGAAAAAGGGCCAATAAAGGGAATTTAAAAACCAGAAGCCTCCTCTTCTCTCCTCTCCTCGCCTTCCGTCCGTTCCCCCTCTCCCCTCCTCTGTTCTTTGGTCTCATTCTATCAGTCTAGCAGAGAAAAAGCAGCCCAGAATGAGTCATAACTCTGTATTTTCTTCCTGTTTTCATCACTTCTCCAGGTACAAAAATAAACACATTTTACAACCGAACTATTCCTCCTTTTAAACCTTCCTTCACTGTACTCACCCTCCTCCCTCTCCCTCCCTCTCTCTCTCTCTCTCTCTCTCTCTCTGTCTGTCTATCTGTCTCTGTTATGTCTGGTTATTCAGTGGAAGTGACAGCGTTTCTCTCCTCTCCTCATTCTCCGCTCCACCAATCAGATAACCATCGATCGGTCATCCTCAGTCGTGAGCGAGTGAAGACGGGTCCTCATTTCGACTGTCCCCTTCCCCTGTTCTACACATTTTATTCTCTTCGATTTCTTTTTCTTTCCCTTTCTCCCAAACCTTCTGATGCTCACACAGCGGAAGTTATATCACACCAGAACATTTCCCGGTTTGTGATTGGTCTTTTTCGCTCGCCTTCTCTGTTACGTAAAGCTGACCAATTAGGAACACGGCTTCCTGGCCCTCTGGTCACGGAGCTGCCGAGACCACGGAGTCATAATTAGCAGAGCAGACATCCATTCCACTCTGCTTTACAGTGTGTGCATGTGAGGGCCGCGCCCGCTCTGCAGACAGGATGAAATAAAAAGCTGATGCTTTCATCCTTCCTGAGAGACGGTGTGGGTGTAAGTTCTGTGTCAGGCTGTTTCTCATGAACCATTCGTACGTATAGCTACGAAAAGGAAAGCACTGTAATTCTGTGTTCCACCCAGGGAGACACCCAATCCAGGCTTCGGATTCGGCCGAATATTGGGCTTTTTGACGGGGTTCGGTTTCTGCCGGCCGTTCAGTGCAGCAGGCTGTGAGGAAGTGGAAATGGAACTGGTGAGCAGAAAAAGTGTTGTTTGGCAGTACTTTCAGTCAAAAGAAGGCCATTCAAGTCCAGCTACATGTTCAATCTGCAATGCTGATTAGTCTGGTGGTGGCGAGGACCCTAAACAATACACAACATCACCGCTGTTACAACATCTGGTATGAAACATCTGGAAGAATACGAGCTGAGCATGAAGGAATCTACAGACAGCAGCCAGAATGCAGCAACTTCAGGTACGGCAAAGGAAGGACAGTCACTGTTTACTTCATTAATGTGTTGACTGTGTTCATGGACTGAGGACGGGACGAGGATTCGGTTTCGGATTCAGCAGATCCAAAAATCTGGATTCGGTGCATCTCTAGTTCCACCTATTTATTACTGTCAGCACCCCATTGACTGCTGCTGTATGACAACACTGTGGACAGTGTGGGGAGGAGGTTGGGGGGGGGGGGGATGTTTGGGTCATAAAACCCAGAGCTTTCACCCAGGGAGCAGAGTTTACATCCCGGCGAAAACAAAAGATTATCACCCAGGAAACGCGTGTTTGTGTCCCGGGAGTGTTTTAATCCAAATCACAATCTTTTTCTCATCTCAACTAGTCATTTTGGTGCCTAGACCTAACTGTTGGCGCCCATGACGCTCACTTTTTGTCAGCTAAACTTAACTGTACCGGCAGCTGAAAAGACAGACACCTCGCGGCACTCTGTACCCCGACTGAAAGTCACCTTTTGTCGGCTAAACTCAACCATCAAAGGCCCCTGAAACGGCCAGCATTTCACGGTGCCCTGTACCCAGCTAAATTTAACTGTAAAGACGTGCTAATCTTGTTAAAAAAGCATGTGACCGGTCGTCACGTTACCAGCCAGCGACCCTTCATTTCGTAGGATATCATACGCAGTGTTTCCTTTAGGATTTATTTTAGCAGTGGGGGCAGGTCTGTCCAAACAACAACCCCCTCCCCCAGCCTCGCGCTCCGCCGCCAAATGTTTTATGTATGAAACAGAACTGACACTTCGCTGTAACACAAACAAATATATTTATTCACCTCTATTCACACACAATGAGGCATATTTTCAGTTGTGATTGAATATTTTCTGAGGAACTATAGGGCACTTAACATCTACAACAGGTCTACTAAATGATGTTTACAAGAAATGTTTCATAGGGAAACCAGAACCCACAGTGTAGAATGAAATATTACACTGACTCACTTACCGTTTGAATGTTTCCAGATGTTTGACATCAGGACGATGAGCTGACAGAACTGACAAGTTGAACGTTGTCCAGTTAGAACGGACCCACCGCGGTGACGTTTTTGGTGGAGCTGTTGGTTTAATAGTCGACTCGGTTGACAATAAACTCCATCAACACAACAGTATGTGGAGTTAAACTGGACGGGCCCAATAACCTCTGAATAGTTCTACTTGTTGTTAAAGTTGCAATGTGAGCAGCAGGATCATTTAAAAGGCAACCGTGACTACATTGTGCGTCTGACCTATTTCTGAGACAGTGGCGGCAGAAATTTTGCCATGGCGGGCCGCCACTACACAATCAACATGGAGGAATCACTGAGACGAATATAATGTCAGGAAGAGGCAATATGAGGTTTACATAAAACTGAATGACTACTAAACACTTTAAAAAGACAAAGTCGAGGCATCGGTGCTAAATTGTGACATTGACACAGAATTAAAAGGAACAATGTCATTAATTTTGGATGTGTGAACCCCAAGTTTCTTCCCTCATCTTATGTAGGGCTCTGGCCTGCCTAAAAACATGCAACACACCACTATTTACTGTTCAGTGACATGGAGAGAGCGGACGGCGTTCCTGCTGTGCTTGGTTGCTTATGTCCTGCTGACAGTGGTGTCATTGTGAGCTGCAGCGTGTCGGGGGTCGCTGGCGTTGGCGGAGACGCCTACACGCAGACTCAAACTGAACATTCCTGACGACACCAGACAGAAACCATGGAGACGACAGCTAGTCACAAACAACACTCTCGTCTCGTGTCATCTTTTTTCTTTCTTCTTCTTTCTCACAAAGTGAAATCTGCTGATCTTGGCGGCAGAGTGGATTTTCCGTCACGCCGGCCGCTCTGCTCGAAGCTCTGCTGGCTGTTCCTGCTGAAATTTCCTCGGGCAAGATATGAAATCCCAACCAACTGTCTGGGGCACTGTCCTGTAAACCAGAGATTCCCAAACTTTTTTTTAATAATGTACCCCCTTTGAATTTATTTTTTTTGAGCCAAGTACCCTCTGACCAGCACAAAACATTTTTGGTAGAAAACAAAAGTCTCTATAAAGAGGTACAATACAACGCTGGCAGTGATAGATATACTAAACAACAGCCTTGTAACTGAAAAACACTGAAATGCTACATTTCAAATGTTTAGAATCTATCACTAAATCCATTTGTTATTATAGCATTAATTATTTTAGGAATTATGCATTATTAGCATAAATCAGCATCTTGCAAAAAGACGCACGTACCCCATGCAGTACTCCAAAGTACCTGTTGCGGCTGTAAGCAGTCCAACAAAGTGCTGCCGCAAGGGACTAAACACTGAGAGAGGAATAATCACGCTGTGACGCGCTCCAGATTGTGTTGCAATGATTTCTTCCTCCACATGTAAAATACAACTAGTACTGCAGTTACCAAATGTATAGTTACTGTGTGAGTAGCAATAACTGCGTTAGTGTGGCGGTCAACAGAAAGAGTGTCGCTCCCAGGCTCCCCCCCCCCCCTCTCTGTCAAAGCCCAAAAAACCAACAGGTGAACAGGTGAAGCAAAGAAATACGTTGAAAAACTCCCACCACTTACAATATAAGTGCACGTTATAATAATCAATAAATAATATAAATGAGACCATAAACAACACACAATATGTGGCTCCTACAGTACCCCTAGGGTGTACCCCCATTTGAGAATCACTCCTGGAAACAGACCTCTGATGTTTAATTCATACATAAGAACACAGCACCGTAGTCCATATACGTTATATACTTCCATTGTCATGGCAGTCGCTGAAAACTTTGGCATTCTCATGAATGAGTTTCTTATGAAATCGTTACAAAAATGTACGCGCAACAACTCGTATGATGATCCTTGGAAATTACGGCGACTGCCGGCCGGTCACGTGACTTTACAGTTAAATTTAGCTGAGGAAAGGTGACTGTGAGCCGGCTACAGAGCACCGTGTGGTGACGGTCGTCTCAGCGGTTGGTACAGTTAAGTTTAGCTGACAAAAGGTGACTGCCATGTGGCGACGATCGGTTACCCCCAGTTTCCACCGGTTGCGGAACGGCGGCGGAGTCATTAGGTTTCCAATAAAGTCAGTGTGTGTATTTCCGCTGACTGCAGAACGTCTGCGTCCCTACACCGTCCCAGCTCCGGCGGTCCGCAGCCCTCCGGAGCAGATACGCAGAGCTTCTATTTTTGACGGACGCCGGAGAGCTCCGCAGCAATTCAGCACACGGCAAATAGTGCGGGACAGGAAGTCGAGCACAGAAACAAAATAAACATCTGGTTAATTTTCAAAATAAAAGCCACCGTGCTCACGGCGGATCGTATTTCCCTGCACTACACCTTGAAAACACAGCACAGAGTTGTTTCCCGTCTACTCCTCTGGATGGAAACTAACTGGTGTTGGTTTTGTGGTTCTATTCTACGTGAATTCGCGAGATCTCGTGGGTCCTCGTGACTTCAGCTGTCAGTCATGGCCAACAGATCCGGACCTGGTGGGTGTTGACGGACGGCGGAGCACGCAGCCGTTATGAAATGAGGAGTTAAGTTTAGGCACCAAAACGACTGGTTAAGATTTGAAAACATATTGTGGTTTGGGTTAAAACAGCGGCCCCCTTCAGTAGTACTCCCGGGACATGAACGCCTGTTCCCTGGGTGAAAGTCTTGTGTTTCCACCTTAACTTCTTTGGGACATGTTTTAGGACCCAACCATCCATTTTTATATTTATTGTTTTTATTTTTTTTGCCCCTCCAGTTACCACTTTACTCATACACTTAGGCACACACTATCCGCACTCGTGCATAACTCCTGCCGACTCCATTCAACACCCTAACCGTGACCACCCAATGTGAGTCACAGATCATTCTACCCAATCACTATTAATACGTCCCTGTGTTTGTCAACTGTCCTGTCAGTTCTGATATCGTCCCGTCTCACTTCCCCCTGTTGTCTGTCACCTTGTCGCGTTTTATGTATGTACGTAGTGCTTTAATGCCCCCCTGTCCTTATATGGATCCAGGGTCTCACTAAAACAGGGCGAATGGTTACGGTAGGACAGTAAATGCACTGAATGTAAATCTAAATCTGAACGTAACATATTGTGTATAGAAAAATATATTGCTAAAGTTGTCCGCCGAAGAATTTTTGCAAAAGAAATGCAAAAATAAAAAGGACCCAACCATCCACCCCCCTCCCTACACGGTCCACAGCGTTCTTATACAGAAGCAATCAATGTGGTGCTTTACTTTGCATAGCCACGTGTACAAATGGTTCATGAGAACAGCCTGCGCTCACACACCCTTAGGTGAATCGCTCGTGTCGACCTTGACAAATTTGTAAGTCTTCCACAAAATGTCAGCGTCTTGTTCAGCAAAACGATGAAAGACATCATCACGGCTGTGAAGGTGGGGAAAAGAAGGGGAGGTTTAGCTTTTGTCTCACAAGAAAGGACAAAAAAACCAAAGAGGTGGAGGGGAAAATGTGATGATGGGAAGGATATGTATGAAAGACTCGACCCGAGTATTGGCTGAGCGTTTGAAAAGGGTGATCCGTCAAGAGAAGGGCGAGTGCGTATGAAAGAGGGAGCTAAAAATAGTCTAAGTGTCTCTGAAGACATCATGGAAGGAGCGGAGGAATCACCTCTTCAGCCTCGAGGCAGAAAGACTAACAGAGGAACAGGAAGCCGTGTGTGTGCACGGCTGAATGGGAAGTGATCTGCCTCCAGAGCTTGAATATTGTGTGCGTTAACATACAGCTCGATGTGCGTGTGAATGTGTGGATGCTGCTTTTTTTTTTTTTTTTATTCCTTAATGCACACAGAAATGTAAAAAAAAAAAAAAACACCAAAGAAGGAAAGGCAGATTGAGTAGAGAGGCTGCGAGGTAGACACTTTGGTTTTGTCAGAAGTTTCTTTTCCTTTTTTTTAAACTGAGAAGCTGCTAGCTGAGGGTTGAGTGCGCTGCTCTTTGCTAATAAGAGAGGACAGATAACTACGGATGTCCCCTTTTAGTCGATAAGTCAACACAATCATGTGAGTGTTAGAATCGAGGAATGGATGAGTAGTTTGGTCTCTAAAATGTCAGAAAATAGTGAAAAATGTGGATCAGTGTTTCCCAAAAAGCCCAAGATGACGTCCTCAAATGTCCCTTAGAGCCCTAGAAATAACAGCTTTGGTATAATAACGTTATTTAGAGCTAACCTTAGCAAACGGCTGTTTTCTCCAGGTGACACTGCTTTAAAGGATATGGGATCGGTGAATAGACCCGCGTAATCGCTGATACAGATACCTGCATTTTAGGCAGTATCGGAGGCTTTTTCCAATACTGGTATCGGAACAACTCCACTTTTGATTCTATGTTAATATCATAAATAAATCTACATGAAGCATTAAGTTGACGTGGGGTCAGTTAAGGTGTGAATATTCTCACCGGAGATGCTCAGTCGCTCGTCTCCACTTTCATCCTCCCTCAGAGCCGGGCCGGAAACTGGGAGCTCCGTTACTGATCCTGGCTCGTGTGTGTGTGTGTGTGTGTGTGTGTGTGTGTGTGTGTGTGTGTGTGTGTGTGTGTACATGCATGCTCAAGTGTCATATCGATCGGCACTTCTTTGTCAGCTCAGGGGGGGGTTGATAGTCAGTTCATAGTCATTGACACAATGTTGGTACACACACAGCTGAATACTGGACTCAGAGCAGCTGTTGGACTGAGCAGGTCTGTGGCCTTGGGGAGCTGTGTGTGCGTGTGCGTGTGTGTGTGTGTGTGTGTGTGTGTGTGTGTGTGTGTGTGTGTGTGTGAGATTACAGAATTAATAAAGGTAGGATGTATTGCACCATGAGAGGTTGATTGTAACTGTCACAACACAAACAAACCCAGGATTTTAGGGCTGCAACTAATGATTACTTTCATTGTCGATTAATCTTCTGGCTCTGGAATCGATTTTTTTTTTGGATGAATGGATGAGTTGTTTGGTCTCTGAAATGTCAGAAAATGGTGAAAAATGTGGATCAGTGTTTCCCAAAAAGCCCAAGATGACGTCCTCAAATGTCTCGTTTTGTCCCCAACTCAAAGATATTCAGTTTCCTGTCACAGAGGAAAGAAGAAACTAGAAGATATTCACATTTAACAAGCTGACATCAGAGTTTGACCTTTTTTTTCACACAAAAAGGGACTCAAACTGATCATCAAAATAGTTGGCGATTAAATTAATAGTTGACAATAAATCAATTAATGGATTCAGGTTGGTAAATTAAACGCATGTCTGTACATGCAGGATGTGTCTGAAAGGAGATGTGACAGGATTTTGCACTACCAAAATGTATTTTTAGGCATAAACCTAGAAATATTTCCAGTAAAGAATGAAGTTTACCTGCCAAAATGATTGCTATGTTGTAGTAGAAGGACTGTTTTCAGACAGTAAACCTTTTCATATATTGGCTTCATCATTTCTTTGGACTTTCCGTCTCCTGTGCAAGTTATCCTTTGTGATACTAGCTAGTTAGATAATCGATTAATCAGTTTGAGTCATTTCTTTGTGGAAAAAAAGGTCAAAATTCTCTGATGTCAGCTTCTTAGGTGCTGTAGGTAGGACTGTGAAGATCCAGGACTTAGCCAAAACTATTTGATCATCAACAACTTCTCAGTCCCTCCCCCCCTTTCCGCTAAAGCCCAAAACGGTCTCCTAAGCCCCTCCCCCCACAAGGGAGAATGAATGCGTGTGCATGAACAGTGATTGACACGCAGTTAGACACCCTCCCCCTGGCCCTGATTGGTCCATCTGAACAGTTAGACACCTCCCCCTGGCCCTGATTGGTCCATCTGAACAGGGAGCTGTGGACACTCCAGGCTGTAGGTGGAGCCAGAGGAGCTGGATTTATTTTTAATGACCTGCTTCATGTAGTTCTACTGGAACATAGGGTCAGTTTCAGCAGATATGACGATGCAAATGTGAATATTGTTCTAGTTTCTTCTCTCCTCTGTGACAGTAAACTGAATATCTTTGAGTTGTGGACAAAACGAGACATTTGAGGACGTCATCTCTGGTGAAAGCATCGCAAAACCAATCCCAGCTGTCTCTCCTCGTTATATTTCATTACTAATTTAAACAGCTTTTTGCAAACTCATGTCAGAGTACATGAAGGAGCTTGGAGCAGCTTTTCAGGAGCTGATACTTTTGGGAAATAAGCAAAACTGTGATTTCTTCAGGACTGTTGCAGACAGATTTCCAAAAGCTTATTGTTGGAAATCCTCCGGCGGCAGAGCGGCGGAGCAGACGTGTGGCTGGATGGAAATGGGTTGTTTTTTCAGGTTGGATTTCTCATCTCATGTTAAACATGTTTAGATAATGCAGTCCGACAGAATTCAAAAGAAGTCTGAGCCGTGACACCAACTGGGAATCACTGTCTTTTTACTTTCTTCCGCTCTACGTCTGTAACATAACAGGAAGCTGTCTGCGCTGGTGGAATGAGGGATTTTAGGGGAGTAAACATGTAACGTTACAGTCGTGCATTTGTACAAAAAATATTTGATCTACAAATCAACAAATACACATGTGGGCATCTTCTCACGGATATGTTTAACATGGAAGTCATTCACCAGACACTCAAACATTTCCAAATTCTTTTTCATGGAAGTACTGTACATATCCCTCTATCCATCCTCTCCCCCTACTTCTTCGCTCTCATGTCGTCTTGCAGCCAATCAGAGCGAGCGGCTGGCAGACAGGCAGTAGGTTTGTATTTGGGTCAAAACAGCAGGATGCCAAGTCAGCTAACTGAACCACAAAGCTGCTGGCTCTGAGCTGCTCAGTGAGTCAAACACGTCCAGATACTGTGAGGGAACTGGCAAGTTGATCCTCTTTGTGATGCCCTTTTGTGCCTGAGGAAGTTGGTACAAAAGCATAGAAAAGTACACGTGGCCTGTAAATATCCGTTTTTCTTTTTCTAATCTTAAAACAAATTTGCCGTTTTCAGTAACGCTTGGTGAGTATTTGGGACCCTCTTGAAAAAACAAGATGATACATCTCATTGGGTTTATTCCAGGGATGAACCGAATCGCTGCTCGACGTGATGACGGCGCCGTTGATTACAGGAAGGTGTTTACGTAGGTGGAGCTTCAATGCAGCAGGCTGAGAGGAAGTGGAAATGGAACTGGTGAGCAGAAAAAGTGTTGTTTGGCAGTACTTTCAGTCAAAAGAAGGCCATTCAAGTCCAGCTACATGTTCAATCTGCAATGCTGATTAGTCTGGTGGTGGCGAGGACCCTAAACAATACACAACATCACCGCTGTTACAACATCTGGTATGAAACATCTGGAAGAATACGAGCTGAGCATGAAGGAATCTACAGACAGCAGCCAGAATGCAGCAACTTCAGGTACGGCAAAGGAAGGACAGTCACTGTTTACTTCATTAATGTGTTGACTGTGTTCATGGACTGAGGACGGGACGAGGATTCAGCAGAGTCTCAACCAGGGGGTTCAGGATTCAGCAGAACCCCAAAAATCTGGATTCGGTGCATCCCTAGTTTATTCTGAGACAGTCTCGCATCGCCAGCTCTATCTCCACAGCGCTGTGGAGTAAGGTCTGGCTACACCACAGATGCATTCTGGGATAAGCTCCGGACGCAGCGACGGTGGCTCTGCTAAATAGTCTCAGGAAGGAACTGGTTCTGGTGGAACATTTTCACCCCGCAAAAGGAAACTCCACACCCAATATTAAATGAAGTTAACTGTTGACACAATACAGTAACGTGAGCTGTTTAAATGAGCTGATTCATGGTTAAACCTCATTGGCTCTTACCAGTGTATCTCCGTGTGTACTTCATCCACAGCAATCTCCACCAATCAGTCCCAAAACCTCCCAGTTAGAGAGGAAATGACCTAAACATATTCTTTATAAATCTTTCCAATCATTCCCTGAAAGAACTGAGCAGGTCTGCCTTGTTGCACCGTCTAAATGTTCTTCAGAACTTGACATTTTCAGCGTGTAGCTCGCTAGCTCGAAGGTTGTTGTTGTTTCCCGCTAGAGAACGGAGTTTGAGAACGGCAACACACACAGAGAGAGGAAGGGGAGGGACATCTTGTGCATGAGCCACGTGCTGGATGTCTGAATTATCCTGGAAATGTACTTCCATGGATCCGGACTAATCCTGAGAAATGACTGTATCGCTCAACCCTAACATTGGAACAACAGATCTGGCTGTAAATCAGTTTAAAAAGGATCACTACTTTTAGAAGAATCAGGCTACATTTATATGTCAAACCTCAAAAAAATGATGAGCATTAACCAAAAAGATACATATACTTCTATAACTCACTGCTCAGTGAAGCAGACATGACATTATTTTCTCATGAAGTACTTTAATAATTCAGATGGATCAGACTTTTCTTCATGATGAAAACAAAAACATGAATCACAGAGAGCCTCTTCATGCAACATACCCAGGGTCTTGTAATACTATTTCATTTCTTCATTTCTGACTGACTACACAGGCGGCAATGAAAGTGATTTTCTTGCATTTCATGAGATGTACCCAGTTAAAACGCCTGATGAGTTTCAGCATGTCTCCTGCAGCCTCCAGCGAGGCCTGGAGCAAAGCTCCCAGAGCCGCAGTGCTCAGCGTCATCATCCGTGTTCCTGCGTGCTGTGTGTATCGTTCGTTGGGGGGGGCGGAGGTCACTCCTGTGTTGCACTGTAGCTATATTAGCAATTGCTGTGCTTCTGTGAGCGAGACATCTGGGCTCATTAACAGCCGCGGCCTGACGGGCGAGTCGAGTCAGGTTGCAGTCATGTTGGAAATTAATTTGCACCGTAAATGTCGAGTTATCAGAGAGAGAGAGAGAGAGAGAGAGAGAGACAGAGAGAGAGAAAGAGAGAGAGAGACAGAGAGAGAGAGACAGAGAGAGAGAGACAGAGACAGAGAGAGAGAGAAAGAGAGAGAGAGACAGAGACAGAGAGAGAGAGAGAGACAGAGCGAGAGAGAGAGAGAGAGAGAGAGAGAGAGACAGAGAGAGAGAGAGAGAGAGAGAGAGAGAGAGAGAGAGAGAGAGAGAGAGAGAGACAGAGAGAGAGAGACAGAGAGAGAGAGAGAGAGAGAGAGAGAGAGAGAGAGAGAGAGAGAGAGACAGAGAGAGAGAGAGAGAGAGAGAGAGAGAGAGAGAGAGAGAGAGCAGCAGAGCTCTCTGGAGATGGTGACAAAGCAGTCAGAAACTAATTATGAAGCTCTGACTTGAGGCACTGAGAGCTCCGCTGCAGGGCTGAAGATTTCACCAAAAACTGGGGCTACATGTCAACTGAGTGTATGAATTTATGTTTAACATGTTTATGTACAGTTATAAGTTGTCAACTATTGAATTAATCGCCAATTTGATAATTCATCGATTTGAGGAATGTTTTTATGAAAAGAAAGTTAAAATACTCTGATGTCAGCTTGTTAAATGTGAATATCTTCTAGTGTCTTCTCTCCTCTGTGTCAATAATCTGAATATCTTTGAGTTGGGGACAAAACGAGACATTTGAGGACGTCATCTTGGGCTTTTTGGGAAACACTGATCCACATTTTTCACCATTTTCTGACATTTCAGAGACCAAACTACTAATCCATTCATCCAAAAAAAAAATCTATTCCAGAGCCAGAAGATTAATCGACAATGAAAGTAATCATTAGTTGCAGCCCTATAGACGTTTTAGAGACCAAACAACTAATTTTTGGGCATTTCTGCCTTTAATGGATAGGACAGCTGAGATATGAAAGGGGAGGGGGAAGACATGCAGGAAAGCGTTACCTGTTCTCCCCTTTGTCTGTCTGTCAGTCAGTAGATTATCTCTCCACCCTCTCAGGGAATCTCTGTGATATGTGCTGGACGGATTGCAGACGGTGATACGCATCTTTTTTCTCAGCCAGAACTATGACACCAATAAAAGCAGGGTCAAGAACCTTAATTTAAGTTGAAATTGAAATGACAGATGAGCTGTGTGTGTGTGTGTGTGTGTGTGTGTGTGTGTGTGTGTGTGTGTGTGTGAGAGAGAGAGAATTGTTTGTGACAGAATACCTTTGGTATTGGCAAAACCCCTCAGTTTGTATGAATATAATGTGTTCTTTTTTATTCTTACTATGGATGAGGTTCTGTGTGAATGCTTTGTTCAATACC
This sequence comes from Sander vitreus, assembly GCF_031162955.1. Lineage (NCBI taxonomy): Eukaryota > Metazoa > Chordata > Actinopteri > Perciformes > Percidae > Sander > Sander vitreus. The sequence goes on from NC_135855.1 coordinate 39,784,576, forward strand.
TACTTCATTTTTGCGTCTCACAAAATGTTGGAAATAAATGTCTAGGCCTGTATTCAGACATGGATTTATGCATTTCAATTTCTAACCTTGTCTAATACTCCCTACAATACGTGATCATAATTTCTCCTTGCTGAAAGAAACTGTAGGACGCTTCATGAATATCGCTGAAATCCGACTAAACTAGTGTTTTTATGTATTTGGACATCTAGGAGGAAAGCCTCAGTCCTCCTTTGTTGTTTTTCAGCTTTTATTTACTGGTCTGGGAGTCCATGGCCGTTCTCTCACACATGATGGAAGCTGTATAAAATCATTGGGACAGAAAAAGAGCCCAAAATGAGTTCCATTGTTCGTGGATACTGCAGTACAGAATTAGCATCAAGGGTAATTGAAATGTAATTGGTTGTCAGTGTGTTGGAATTGGAAGAGGCCGTGCTGGAAATAATTGCCAGCGCGCCACAACTGGACGGAGAATTATTCAGAAGATTTGAAGCTGTAATGAAAATGAAAACTCAAGCATGTGGAAAAACAGACGGTTCCGCGTCAGCAAATGAACGCCGCCAAGGGAGGTATGAGGCCAAGTCATTAGTGTTGTCGAATTCGGCGCGGCGTCCTGCTGAGCAGAGGAACGGAACATGTCTACCTGTTTGTAGAAGGGAGGTTTCCACTCGGGATTAAACCAGACAACCGTGCCAGTTCCTCCCCCGTGTGACGTCTTGGCTCTCATTAAACGAGTCTTGTGTCGGCAGTATAGGCTCACGCTGTACACTTCAGCCCGCTGCGCCCCGCAGCCAGCTGCTGGTGGTTAATCATGCTGCTCAGTGGGAAATGTCCTCATGGACACACTGGAGCTAGAGATGGGCTGTATGGAAAAAATCTAATACCACAATAGTTTGGACCGAATACATTGATATTGATATTGCAGCGATGTAGGGTTGACTATTGTTGCTTTCACAAAAATATTAACACAATGAGAGTTTTAAAAAAAATAATCCTCAGTAATGTGGATACAATGACTAAGTGGGTAAAATTAAATAGTAAAACAGCTAGTAAGTCTGTTATCACTTTACTGTAATGCAGCCTTTAAAACCAGGAAAAGACAACACTTGTGTCATATTGCGATATTACGATATCCAAAATTGAAGACGATGGGCCCTATCTTGCAACCAGAGCAGCGCAAAGCCCGACGTGAGTGTCTTTGCTGGTTTAAGACCGACCCAGTTGTCAGTTTCCCGTCCAGCGCCCACGTTGTTTAAATAGCAAATGCACCTGCGCCCATCTGTGCGTCCATGGGCGTGCTGGTCTTACAGGGAGGTGTGTTCAGGTGCATTCTGGGCGTGCTGGTCTTACAGGGCGGTGTGTTCAGGTGCATTCTGGGCGTGCTGGTCTTACAGGGCGGTGTGTTCAGGTGCATTCTGGGCGTGCTGGTCTTACAGGGAGGTGTGTTCAGGTGCATTCTGGGCGTGCTGGTCTTACAGGGTGGTGTGTTCAGGTGCATTCTGGGCGTGCTGGTCTTACAGGGAGGTGTGTTCAGGTGCATTCTGGGCGTGCTGGTTTTACAGGGAGGTGTGTTCAGGTGCATTCTGGGCGTATTGCTATCTTGAGGCAGTGGAAAGTGATCGCACCATTGACCAACAAAAACCTGGTCTAAAGTCAATAACGCAGCATTTCATTGTTATTTTAACAGAGCATTAGTAAAATGCTCCTAGGCTCGTGCACAGTTCGCGCAGTCAAATTTTGTGTATATATATATATATATATATATATATATATATATATATATATATATATATATATATATATATATATTTCTTTTAGTCGTTCGAAACGAGGATTTCATTCATTCATTCATTCAAGCATCAATCTCTTCTCTCTTTGTCGGCTGGACTTTGAGCAAAGCACTTAACCTCGTTGCGTCGTCCATTTTAACATCCAGCTGATGAAAGTGGTTCCCAGTGAATCTCTGTGAGATATAAGTCGACTCTTTCTCCGAGTAGCAGCACAAAAGACGAGTAGGTTTGACTGTAATAAAGAGGAAGGGTTGCGTCACAGGTTTGGGAGTTTGGCTGAAACCTCTTGGCATCAACACCACTTTTCTGTATTGTCAGAAGTGTCTCTCCTCCTCCTCTCCTTTTTTCTCCTTTCATCATGTGGCTGAACAAGCCGTGAAGCTCCCTGTTCCTCTCTTTTTTTTCATCTTCTCATCCTACTCAGATGAGGATCTTTCCCCATGCTCTCTCTCTCTCTCTCTCTCTCTCTCTCTCTCTCTCTCTCTCTCTCTCTCTCTCCAGTGGGTTAATTACTGTGCTGCTGCTTCCCCCTCAATCCTGCGAGTTACATAAAAACTGAACTCATTAAAGTGAAGAACTGGAAGTTTTGCCATTCTCTCTTCACGACAAGATTTCCCTCTGATGGCAGCCAGGCAGACTCATGGCCATTAAACTGGCCTAAGAGCTGTCAAAAAGACTGTACAGAGCTCGCCATCCTCTGCCAAAGTCTTGTGCGGCGTGCATTAGGACGGGCGGTAGGATCGGCTGTCAGCCAGATGTATAGGCTGAAAGGACGGCCGATGGACTTTTCTTTAAAGGTTTCAATTACAAAATAAGTGACTTCATGTTTAGCGAGCCTAAACCTCTGATGAGGCAATAGTAATTCCCTAATTTCTCGTGGTTGGAGTGCCTCTTAAAGGTGCAGTTGAAATGAAATTGAAATGACGCCATCGCTCAGGAACAGAAGGGGAGACATTTGATCGGGTACTGAGTTGGTGACACTAACCTTGAAACTGTGGCGATTGTTTAGATCTTCTGTGCTGCAGGGTTGAAGATGTGGGTGTAAAGCATCGATGTTTTACCAAACCAAGCACTTAATACCTTTTATTAAATTCCTTCAAAGTCTTCACTACATAGGTTATGTGTCCGGACAGGCGTGGAGGCAAACTGCAACTTGACTGGTCGAGGCATACAACTGCAAGGCGGTCCATCCATCCATCTTCATCCGCTTATCCGGGGTCGGGTCGCGGGGGTAGCAGCTCCAGCAGGGGACCCCAAACTTCCCTTTCCCGAGCCACATTAACCAGCTCCGACTGCGGGATCCCGAGGCGTTCCCAGGCCAGGTTAGATATATAATCCCTCCACCTAGTCCTGGGTCTTCCCCGAGACCTCCTCCCAGCTGGACGTCCCTCCACCTAGTCCTGGGTCTCCCCCGAGGCCTCCTCCCAGCTGGACGTGCCTTGAACACCTCCCTAGGGAGGCGCCCAGGGGGCATCCTTACCAGATGCCCGAACCACCTCAACTGGCTCCTTTCGACGCAAAGGCGGTGATTCTAGTTTTTTTCTAGAACTTGTTTTGGTGGAACATGTGTACGTTCAAAGGTTGTTTTAGTCGTGCAACAGAAAACTCAGATTGGACAGATAGTCTAGCTAGCTGTCTGGATTTACCCTGCAGAGATCTGAGGAGCAGTTAACCATAGTCCTCAGAAATCAACCGGAGGTTAGAACGCCAACACAAAGGAAGAGGAAGGAGACGGACATCCGGCGGATTTTCAGGCGATCCCGGAAATGAAACGTCATGGATATAGACTAATGTCAGCCTGTTTCTGCACAATGTCCTCCGCAACATGAAGCAGCTCACCTGCAGCTCCACTGTGGCTTTCCAGGACCTCATGTTCGGTGTGTGTGCTATATATAAAGGCTTTGTTATCAAAGCGGTGTTCTGTAGTTTTGTAGATGTGACATACAGTGTGGTTCAACGAGCTCACGTGGTCACGAACACCCCCGTCCATCAGCCCCCTCTTGAACCCCCCCTCCCTGTCATGGTTTAATAACGCCAGCTGCACAACTAAAAACAGACACAGGTTGAGCAGGGAACGTTTGTTTTTTAAAGAGGGGGTTTATTGAAAAGGTGACAGCTGCAACAAAGAAACAAAACGCCGGCACTCACAGATAGCTTCAGCTAGAAGCCATCATCATCATCATCAGCGTAATCATAACAGCAGTCATTTATATACAAGAAAGAGGATGCTTGCAAAATAGGATCCATTTGCGAATGAACTGCCCTGAAACAGTCTCTCATGAACACGTACAGATACTTTGAATATGCGTTATTATACACATTAATAAAGTAAATCAACTCAGCTGCAAATCAACTGACAAAAATCAAATAAAACTCATCACTGATTATTTTTTTTTTGTGTTGGTTTGAGGTCTTTTTGCAGCAGTTTGAATTAGGGCTGCAACTAATGGCTACACTCTTTGATTTTTTTGTTGTTTTTGTTCAAAGGATTTTAAGTTTCATATCATATATATTTGTATTTTTATTATTTTATTTATCAGAACTTTAATATATTTTGATGTTCTGTTGTGACCATAAAACAAACAAGTTTATTTTTAAACTGCATTGTCATTATTTTAGTGAGGACTCATCAATAACTACAAATAACTAATGTTAACATAATCTGTTTATGGTTTGTTACGCGTTTCTGGATTTTTTTTCGCCCGATATATCGGATTTTTAAATCACCAAATATTTGTATATCGGCCTTAAAAATCCTTTATCGGTCGGGCTCTAATGTAGCACATAATCAATAAATGGGACAATCACTGCAGCTCTAGTTTGTGTTGATCAGTGATGGCATCCAGCATTTTTGCCTCCTCTGATACGACCTGAACGCCGCATAAAGCCTTTTCCTCTCTTCCTCTCCCTCTCGGGGCTTGACCTTCTTCCTTGGCCTCCCCCTCCCCCCCCCCTCCCTCTCTCTCCACGCTGACTGAGGGAGAAGAAGAACAAAAAAGAAGGAGCTGATTAATCCATTAATGGAGAAAGGGAAGCTGGTTTTGTTGAAATGTGGAGAAGGAGGGAGGGCGGTAAATCATATTGACTGTATTCAATGGGATTCACATCGTCAGGGGAGCAGAAAGGGGGGAGGAGGAGGAGGGGGGGGAGTGAAACGATGGAGGAGGGGAGGCTAACCTTGACACATATCCTCCGTCTCACTGGATGTACAGTGTGCACATATTCTAGAGCTGCAACTGCTACAATAATTCTCATTGTTGATAAATCTGTGGATTATTTCCTGGATGAATGGATGAGCTGTCTGGTCTCTAAAATGTCACTAAATGGTGAAAAATGTGGATCAGTGTTTCCCAAAAAGCCCAAGATGACGTCCTCAAATGTCTTGTTTTGTCCACAACTCAAAGATATTCAGTTTCCTGTCACAGAGGAGAGAAGATACTAGAACATATTCACATCTAAGAAGCTGTAATCTTTAATTTTTACTTTTTTTTTCATAAAAAATGACTCAGTATGACTCAGAGTATCAAAATAGTTGGCGAAATCGATTCATCTTTGCAGCTCTTACAGCAGTTAAACCCACAAACAGTGGAGAGGTGATTGGATGCCAGAGCTGAGTGTCTCCATCATCTGTTGCCTGGTAGATTTCTGTGCCGAGAGCTAACCATTGGTCTCTTCTCCTCTGCTCTCTCCCCATGCTCTCCGCTGATTGGACGGCTGACTTCCTGTTCTCAACCTGCCGATTTCAAAAAACAACAGGTAAGCACATGTCACGTCGTCTGTGTCTCTTTTGTAGTTCAGTAAGCAACTTTCATATAATTAGCATTGATAATTATAAGGTCTTTCGCCCTAGCTGATGAGTGAAACGGTGGATTGCAGCGGGGGTTGAAATGACATACCAAAATAAAATGGTCACTGTTCTTGCATCCGTTTTTCCTGGCGCTTGTGTTGTGGATTTTCGTAGGCGGATTTGTCGAATCAAAGAATCGTCGGGGAGACGAGATGGTGCATTAATAACATCTTTATTCAATCAAAAGACCCTGAGTATTTATTTATTTTTTTAAGATTATTTTTTGGGCATTTTAGGCCTTTATTTTGATAGGACAGCTGAATACATGAAATAGAGGGGGGAATGACATGCAGCAAAGGGCCGCAGGTCGGAGTCGAACCCACAGCCGCTGCGTCGAGGAGTGAACCTCTATATATGGGCGCGTGCTCTACCAGGTGAGCTGCCCAGGCGCCCTACAGAAAATGACTGACCTTCCTTTCAGCATTCATTCCTTTTACCAATAGCCACAAACAGGCCCCCACTTCTCATTGGACATCCCAACATGCCCATATAAGGTCACTAAAACGCCTCATGCTCTTCCAGTCATTTAGATATCAAGTTGTTGGATTGACTCCCAGACATAATTCTGAACTTCGTAATAATTTCTATACTGTAATATGCATCCCCAACCCTCCAAGGTCCTCACCGTTCCACCGGGTGGACTCTACCATCTCTGATAACATGGTGCGTCATCATCATCATCATCATCGCAGGAGTAATGTATATTTATTTTGAGGCAGGAGAATGTAAACTGTGAACTGCTGGAAAAAATAAGTGTGTTGCTGCTCTTTCTCCACCACAGCTCCTTTGTAAGGCTTTGTCACAGCGCCTGCATCGGCCGTCCAATGGTCCAGCAAAAACGCAGGTCTTTTTCTATTCATGTTGAATGTGGTAGTGCGTTTCAGCTGTGGCGGCGAGGGGGGCACGCTCAAAGAAATGCAGCGGGCGTGCAGCGAAAAGTTGAGACCAACTCAACTTATGGAGAAACGCAACCCCACATCACGCTGCGGTGGCCAATGATGTAACCGGCGATCAGACTTGTCGGTGTGTTTTGAGTTCTGGTTTGAGGCGGTGTGAGAGTCCTGTACAGGAAACAGGAAACATCACTGCCTCTATTGCTGCCACAAGAAAGTTTTAAAATGCTCATATTATGCTCATTTTGAGGTTCATAATTGTATTTAGAGGTTATATCAGAATAGGTTTACATGGTTTAATTTTCAAAAAACACCATATTTTTGTTGTTCTGCACATTGCTGCAGCTCCTCTTTTCACCCTGTGTGTTGAGCTCTCTGTTTTAGCTACAGAGTGAGACATCTCACTTCTGTTCCATCTTTGTTGGGAGTCACACATGCTCAGTAGCTAGGTAAGGACTACTAGCCAGTCAGAAGCAGAGTATGAGGGCGTGCCCTGACAGTACCTAGGTTATGACTACTAGCCAGTCAAAAGCAGAGTATGAGGGCGTGTCCTGACAGTACCTAGGTAAGGACTACTAGCCAGTCAGAAGCGGAGTATGAGGGCGTGTCCTGACAGTACCTAGGTAAGGACTACTAGCCAGTCAGAAGCAGAGTATGAGGGCGTGCCCTGACAGTACCTAGGTAAGGACTACTAGCCAGTCAGAAGCAGAGTATGAGGGCGTGCCCTGACAGTAGCTAGGTAAGGACTACTAGCCAGTCAGAAGCAGAGTATGAGGGCGTGCCCTGACAGTACCTAGGTAAGGACTACTAGCCAGTCAGAAGCAGAGTATGAGGGCGTGCCCTGACAGTACCTAGGTAAGGACTACTAGCCAGTCAGAAGCAGAGTATGAGGGACGTGCCCTGACAGTACCTAGGTAAGGACTACTAGCCAGTCAGAAGCAGAGTATGAGGGCGTGCCCTGACAGTACCTAGGTAAGGACTACTAGCCAGTCAGAAGCAGAGTATGAGGGCGTGCCCTGACAGTACCTAGGTAAGGACCACTAGCCAGTCAGAAGCAGAGTATGAGGGCGTGTCCTGACAGTACCTAGGTAAGGACCACTAGCCAGTCAGAAGCAGAGTATGAGGGCGTGCCCTGACAGTACCTAGGTAAGGACTACTAGCCAGTCAGAAGCAGAGTATGAGGGCGTGCCATGCTAGCAGCTAGGCGAGCATTATAACGTGTGTTCCAAAGTGACCACGTTTGTCTCTGAAGTAAAGGCTGGACTACAATAGAGCTGTTTGGAGCAGTTTGTGAACAGTGTTTTCTGTTGGAGATGGTAAGTCCCTTTGGAGGGTGGACTTTGGGCTTTTTCACTTTGTAAACCTATAACATGCACAAAAAAAGATATATAACACAATAAAGGAAAAAGGAATAAGCCAAACAGCATAATATGAGCACTTTAAAACCCCAAACACAAGCACTGAACTGCCCGGGAGTTTGTGTAATAACTGAATGTTTCCTATCTTACCAAAAACCCATTAAAAAAATGACTTTGAGACGAGGGAACCAGACGTGCAAAAATGTTGATAACTCATTTGACTCATCCCCGCAGCACTCTGTTATCCTGAGATCTATATGAACTAAGTCTGACGTCACATCACCAGAACTGTGTATGCACAATGTATGCACATCGGCTGGTATCTTTTCCACTGGTTGGTTTTGATTCTATATTATTCCTTTATTCCACTGATCTTTTTTGTATGCACTCCACTTTCAAAAAATGTGTAGTTTGTCAGGGTTGAGTTAAGGGTTCAACTGGATATGGTCTAATGTAACAACCCCCAACAGTTAGGTTCCAGCCCTCTGAATCATTGCCAACATCTCATCACAGATCTTTGTAACATTTAGTCTCATGTTTAATTTAACATTACATGCTGGATGTTGAGTTACATGCTGTACGTACAGTAGAGAAAGCCTTAATGAGACTAAAGTGGCTCTTAAATGATGTCCACCGCTCCATCTCTTTTATGTTACTGCTTATTTACTGCAAATATAAAATATTGATTAAAAACCACAGCAGTCCAACCAGACCTTGATCATTTCAAATCCAATATTTGTTCACTGATCTGGATCCTCTCGTGGTATGGCCGAACAGTCTGCCGATGCTTAATTCATGCTATGAAATCAATGTTCAGGCTCATTTCTGTCTACGTGATCTCATTAGCCTCGGCGGTGTAAACCGGCAGCGGCAGTGGATCAATGTTACAGAGCGGCAGCGGGCTCTCGACTCAGACGATTGGTCGCAATAAAGGAGGCTGGCCTCAAATGACTGACAGCAAGGTGTGCAATTACAGGGCCGAAGTGAGGATCAATCGATATCTTTTTGGTTAATATAAGGGTTGGGAAAATAAATGTGTTGTCTCTGTGCGCGAGTATCAACATTGTCTTTCCTTTCTGTTTGTATAGTGTGAATTAGAGATGTTCCCAAATCATTTTTCCCTTCCTGATACTGATTCCGATACCTGAACTTGTGCATCGGCAGATACCGAGTACTGATCCGATTCCAGTGCATTAAAAATAAAAATAAAATATATATACAGCTGTATACTACTAACCCTGTATGGATGTGATTTGAAAATGATATGAAAACATGAACAAATACAAACAGAGAGCCCTATCTTGCACCCGGCGCAGCGCAAAGCCCGACGTGAGTGTCTTTGCTGGTTTAAGACCGACCCAGTTGTCAGTTTCCCGTCCAGCGCCCACGTCGTTTAAATAGCAAATGCACCTGCACCCATCTGTGGCCCATGGTGCTGGTCTTACAGGGAGGTGTGTTCAGGTGCATTCTGGGCGTGCTGGTCTTACAGGGAGGTGTGTTCAGGTGCATTCTGGGCGTGCTGGTCTTACAGGGAGATGTGTTCAGGTACATTCTAGGCGTGCTGGTCTTACAGGGAGGTGTGTTCAGGTGCATTCTGGGCGTGCTGGTCTTACAGGGAGGTGTGTTCAGGTGCATTCTGGGCGTGCTGGTCTTACAGGGAGGTGTGTTCAGGTGCATTCTGGGCGTCATTGACCAACAAAAACCTGGTCTAAAGTCAATAACGCAGCATTTCATTGTTATTTTAACAGAGCATTAGTAAAATGTGTCTAGGCTCGTGCACAGCGCGCACACACTATGCTTGTTACACACACAGGGACACACAGCAGCACACACACATGCAGAAGATTACAAATACAAATATTACGGTGCAAATCCTCCATCATAACAGCAATGCTCCAAGGTCCAAACGCGCCTGGCTTTTAAAGGGAATGGGAGATGATCTCTGATTGGTTGATTGCATGTTACGCCCAAAACACACCTCTGATTAATGAAGACACTAAGAACAACCCTTTTGAACCATGCGCCCGGCACACGGACCCTTTATTCTGCCGTCAAACTAGCAAAAGGGGATTTGGACACGCCCTAAACGCACCTGCACCAGGCGCTAGGGCCCAGAGAGTGAATGCTATAAAACTTTCTTGTATTATCTAGTTTGACAGTCAGTCATAACTGGAAAAGAACAGAAATAATCATAAATCTTGAAATAAATAACAATTCTGAAATGCAATAGACTGGGGGCAATGTTGAATTGCTGGAATCGGATGTTCCTCTCTCTCTGTGTAATAGGATGTAAATAGGCTAGAGCTAAGTTCTGCTGGCTGACGGGTCTGATTCAAATGTGAGAGGCAGCCGGCTCATCAATCTTGTCGGACAGCTGCAGATGGCTCCCTGACGGCCAGGAGAGTCCATCAGAGCCCATCAGAGCCCCCGCTGAGCCCCACAACGTTCTGCTGCTGGGTGACAAGCTCTTCTCCGCGCTTTCTCTTTGCCTCATCGCTCTTTGTTAAGGACAGTTCTGAATATTCCCCCCCCTCTTTAAAGTCCCATTTCAAAGTTGTTGTTTTTTTAAGGATCTCCTCGATGTCTCTCAACATAGAAACACGGGAGTCTCCTGGATACTTTAGATACTGCCGGTTTATTTTATGGTCGTCACTTTTAATTATTTCATATTTTTCTCTGCGGAATCATGATTTTTCAGTTGGTTTGCTTTCCCTCCGGTGTGCTCGGTGAAGTGACTCTCCTCAGGCAACCGCTCAGGTCCCGCAAATCTCCTGCTTTCTGTAGGTTGTAAACCTTCAACTATATCTATCGTCCAGTAATTGCAGCGTTGGTTGGTTCGATCCCTGGCTACTTGTCTACATGTCGAAGTAGAGCCCCTAAATGTAATCACTGATTGCCTTCATCACTTGATCAACGGCGCTGCCGTTGTCGCCGTTCATGGTCATTCCATCCTCATTCAGTCCCCACTGGTGTTAGGTGAGAAGAAATAAGTGTAGTGAGACTATGTCTGTCTATTCAAAGCTCAATTAGTCTGGATCGACGACACCGCCACCGGCTCCGGAAGAACATTTGGGTCGTGCTACAAGGCAGACCTGCTTGGTTCTTTCAGGGAATGATTGTAAAGATTTATAAAGAATATGTTTAGGTCATTTCCTCTCTAACTGGGAGGTTTGGGGACTGATTGGTGGAGATTGCTGTGGATGAAGTACACACGGAGATACACTGGTAAGAGATAATGAGGTTTAACCATGAATCAGCTCATTTAAACAGCTCACGTTACTGTATTGTGTCAACAGTTAACTTCATTTAATATTGTAAGTGCAGGGTGCAAATGTTCCACCAAAACAAGTCCGGGGCGGCCTCTAGTTCACCCAGTAGAGCGTGCGTCCCATGTTTTGCTGAGTCCTTCGCAGCGGCCCGGGTTCAAATCCGACCTGCGGCCCTTTGCTGTGTGTCATCCCCTCTCCCCCTCTCTCCCCACTTTGCTGTCTATCCACTGTCACTATCTAAGACAGGGGAAAAAAGCCCCAAAAAATAATCTTGAAAAGAATTCCTTCCCGACTATTTTAGCAGAGCCACCGTCGCTGAGTCCGGATTTTGGCGCCGCCCAAAACGTTTGTGATTGGTTTGAAGAAATGCAAACAACTCAGAGCGTTTTTTTTTTTAATCCTTTCCTAGAATTGATGTGGTGTAGCGAGACCTTACTCCGCAGCGCTGTGAGGACAGGTCTGGCAATGCGAGACTATAGCTGGAAGTTTACCGTTCTGCCTCTTGTCTAGCTCCAGTTTTCCAGTTTTTTGTCTCCTTCCTACTCTTCTTTCTTTTACCCTCAAGTGCAACAGGCTTATTACCAACCTTATTTAAGTTCTCCTGAAGAAATAAAAGACGAGGAATGCACTTCAATTGCATTCACTCGGCCGGCTCGGTTGCTGTCAGAAATGTCTGCCTGAAGTGCTGCAGAGACCCCACTCTTGACTCCCGGCTTTAGTGGCTAGTTTTCAGCACAGTGTGAGTGTGTGGGTGTCTGACTGTGGCCTGCAGGTCCCGCAGCCCCAAGCACAGCATGATTTAAAAAGATTTCTCTGTGCCAAAACACTGAACCGACAAAGAAAAGAAGATATCTCCCGGCATGAGCTGCCTACTGAGCTGACGCTGATTTGGCTCTACTCATGGAGGACAACAGGTCTACACTATTGTGTTCAGTTTGGCTTTCAGCAGTCTGGATTTTAGAGCCTTTATTTTTATTCTTTATTCCTCTACTCGTTTTAGAAGATCATCGTTCAGTATTGTGTCCAACCTACATGCTCTTAAAAGACACCAAATATACTGTAGCAAAAACAAAATCTTATCTCAAGGTCCAGGGCTTTTATCCACATCACTCTTCGCTCTTCCTCACCGTTTTTATTTTCATTTATCTATCTAATTTTCTTCATCACTTGATCAGGAAAGCTGTAGCTGTTGTTATTTATGGTTATTCAATCTTCATTCAATCCACACTGGTGTGAAGTGAGAAGAACAAGTTTACGTACATTCGTACATATTTGACTGAATGTCCCGCCCACAACACCATCTGACTCGCTGTTACTGGATTATGTTGAAAGTTACTAATTCATTAAATAATTGCTTAAAGCATTTAAACCCAGTTTTGTGTTGGAGTTTGTTACGTTCTAAAATCCTAATTGTGACTTAACGATTTCCATTTTCACTATAAATGCATATTGGTTCCAAATATCAGTTATTTGTTTCATTAACTACCAATAATCGGTATCTGCCTTGAAAAAACAGTATCGGTGGATCGATATTATTAACGAGTCGTTTTGGGGTCTAAACTTAACCTAATGCTGCATGACGGTTAACTTTTCATCAGCTAAACTCAACTGCAACGGCCGCTAAAATGGCCGTCACCTCACGGTTCTCTGTACTCGACTCACAGTCACCTTTTGTCGTAAAGACCTGCTAAACTTAACTGTCACGTGATCAGCCAGCGGTCACCGTCATTTTGTAGGATCAGACTGATCTCATGAAGTGGCGTATGTACGACACGCCAATTCGTACGCCATTATTTGCGTGTTAACGAGACGCATACTTGGTTTTTAGCGTGTTTATCAACGCCGTTTGGCCTCCATTGACTTACTTTACCTTTTGATTGCGTGTCAATTGTCGCCATAGAGAGTAGGATGAAAGGCTGAAAATCTTCGTAAGGAGGTTGGTCGGGGGGGGAGGATGGGTCAAACACAGGACTTTCACCCAGGACACCGGGGATCGTGTCCCACGTGTCACGTTTCCTAAACCCAACCGTCCCGTTCTTCTTTTCCTAAACCCAACCCATTCGCCGTGATGTTAATTCCTCGAGCCGTCTTTCCTGCTCCGTCTCTGTGTCGCTCTTACACTGTTGCCCCTGGCAAACGATAGCATAGGATCCCAAAAAGGTGGGCGGGCTCAGACACCTCCCAAATCGTCACCTGACAGCAAGCTACCATGACGTATGTCGTCATTCTCAATATGGCGTAGACATACACGCGGATAGCTCAAAATGCGTACAGATAACACGCCAGAAAGTGGCGTGTATGTTTACGCGAAGTCATGATGTCACGTTGTGTAGGATATTCAAATTGTTGTGCATACATTTACAATGTGAAAGAGTATTATATGATCTGATGAACTAACTTTAATGAACTAAGTACAACTCTTTTGAACCATGCGCCCGGGACACGGACCCTTTTTTCCGCCGTTAAACTAGCAAAAGTAGATTCCTACACGCCCTAAACGCACCTGCGCCAGGCGCTTCACGCCGTGCGTTTAGATCGTTAAAAATAGGGCCCGAGGTTGTCTCCTTTTACAAACTGTACAAACCAAATCTGACACAAGTGATTGGAAGCAAACCTGACATTAAGAACACCATTTTTACATTTTGGGGTGGAGGTGTGAGTAATTGTGTGAAGTCTAAAGGTCTCCAAACAACAGCTGACCTGTCAGCATTAGTTACCATTGACTGCTTATGAACTGTGCGTAGTTCATAGTGCAACAGGATCTGTTCGGTATTGTGACGGTGGCATTTGGCCATTCTCAGTCAGCGCGGCAGGCAGCCAGCCTCCCTGCACTGGGAACAAACACTTCCAAACAGACATTCAGAGCACTCAGGATGTTCAACGCATTTATCGTCCGTCTCCAGACACACTTGTCACATCGTTGCAGAAAGTTTTCAGGAAGTTTCCTGGAAATCTTCCATCTGCTGTTCCCCTCAGTATCAGTTTCACAGAATCTCGCATCATTATTCTGGAAGCTGAAGGACCAAAAAGAAAAATAGCAGCTGTCTCCGTTCAGAATAACAGATTCCCAAATGTCAAGCTGGAGTTTTAACTCCTGCTGGACCAGAAACATCCTCGTCCACCACAAAGTGAACAAAACGTTCAACAGACAATGGAAGTCACTTCCTGCAGAGCTGAGTGAGTGAGGAACTGAACAAGCTGTCAGTCGAGTAAGGTTTACCTATTGTTCAGCCTTTGACAGCCAATCACATTCAGGTGCTTCCTTTTAAATTCCAATCCTGTGTGCTGCACAACAAATAGTTTTTTTAATCGCTATCCCGATATCAACTTAACACATATCTCCAAAGACTGCAACACACCGCGAAAGACACTGAGGGTGTCTCACTCCCAACTCGTGAAATACTTGACGCTTGCTCAGTGTCTCTCAGCGTTAGATACAGACGCAAAAATCCCCCTGCAGCGTCTGTATGGAACGCCCCGGGCAGAGCGGCAGCTCGACCACGGCGCTGTAAGATGACGTAGTGTTAAGAGAGACAACGGTAGCGAGTATGAAAGATCAAGAATCCGCGTAAGGAGGCAGGTTGGGGGGGGGTGTGTGGACGGTTCAAACAATACAGGACTTTCCCCCAGGAGACCGGGGTTCGGAGCCCGTTCTTGTCACGCGTGTCACTAAAACATACATTTTGTAACTCCACCCACCATCTTTTCCTAAAACTGTCCCATTCTTGTGTCGCATGTCAGTTAAACGTACGTCCCGACCCAGAGCGTCAAGAAGTGATGCCAAGAGTCCCGACCAAGCGCGTCTAAATATGATGTTAAAGGAGACCTTTTGCGTCAGTAACAAGTAGAGATGGTCCGATACCATTTTTTGCTTCCCAATACCGATTCCGATACCTGAACTTGCGTATCGGCCGATACCGAGTACTGATCTGATACCAGTGTGTTATATATTTTATTATGTTTTAACAACTGTATACTACTATCTCTGTGTGGATGATATGATGTATAACAACTGTATACTACTATCCCTGTATGGATGATATGATGTATAACAACTGTATACTACTATCCCTGTATGGATGATACGATGTATAACAGCTGTATACTACTATCCCTGTATGGATGATATGATGTATAACAACTGTATACTACTATCCCTGTATAGATGATATGATGTATAACAGCTGTATACTACTATCCCTGTATGGATGATATGATGTATAACAGCTGTATACTACTATCCCTGTATGGATGATATGATGTATAACAGCTGTATACTACTATCCCTGTATGGATGATATGATGTATAACAGCTGTATACTACTATCCCTGTATGGATGATATGATGTATAACAGCTGTATACTACTATCCCTGTATGGATGATATGATGTATAACAGCTGTATACTACTATCCCTGTATGGATGATATGATGTATAACAGCTGTATACTACTATCCCTGTATGGATGATATGATGTATAACAGCTGTATACTACTATCCCTGTATGGATGATACGATGTATAACAGCTGTATACTACTATCCCTGTATGGATGATATGATGTATAACAGCTGTATACTACTATCCCTGTATAGATGATATGATATATAACAGCTGTATACTACTATCCCTGTATGGATGATGTGATATATAACAGCTGTATACTACTATCCCTGTATGGATGATATGATGTATAACAGCTGTATACTACTATCCCTGTATGGATGATATGATGTATAACAGCTGTATACTACTATCTCTGTATGGATGATATGATGTATAACAGCTGTATACTACTATCTCTGTATGGATGATATGATGTATAACAGCTGTATACTACTATCCCTGTATGGATGATATGATGTATAACAGCTGTATACTACTATCCCTGTATAGATGATATGATGTATAACAGCTGTATACTACTATCCCTGTATGGATGATATGATGTATAACAGCTGTATACTACTATCCCTGTATGGATGTGATATTATTTCTATCTTTGTTGTCAGTCTGGCTCAGGTTAAACTCTTTGTGAAACATAAACGCCCCAGAACTTTCTTTTATTCTGCACTTTGACAGTCAGTTATAACGGAAAAAGAACATAAATAAACTACGTTAACATAGATTATCTTTAGGGCTTTATTACGTGGTATCCGATCGGTGCATTAACTCCAGTACTTCCCGATACCAGCGTTTTAGGCAGTATCGGAGCTCTAGTAACAAATGCCAAAAGCACCTGCCAGTCAAAAAGAGTCGATCTCTGAATGCAACGTAACATGGAGGAGAGTAAAAATGGAAAGCTGCTAAAGCTTAGTTCCATATAAATGCACGGATAATACACAATGTTCTCAATGCTGAGTTCATGTGTAGAGCCCCTGGTGAGACTTGGAGCAAAGTCTCATGTTGTGTCGAGCCTTCTTAGTGGTTTTATTTTGATGCGATCATAGTAGTGTCTCTAGCTCTCCCATTCAAAAGGCCATTTGACCCAAAACGAAAATACGGTCCATCTTAAAAGTGGCGATTCCGTCCTAAATATGCTTTTATACGAAAGTTTGACTCAGGTACATTCACAAAAAGACCCTAGGTTGCATTTTGGCGAGAGTTACGCTTTAAGTAGCTGGAATCAGAAAATGTTTACCTTTTATTCATTAAAAACAGACTCAAAACGATTAATCAATTATCAAAATAGTTGGCGATTAATGTAATAGTTGACAACTAATCTATTCATCTTTGCAGCCTGTGCCTTTTGTGTTCAGTTCAATGTTCAGTTTTTTAATAAAAGAATGTTGGAAATACATTTTTCTGATTCAACAAGCACTTCGTTGTATTTCAGCAGTATGCTGAAAGCAGCAGAACTGAGTACATCATAATATTTGATGCATGTAATATTGTTAATCGCGGAACTCAACGTTTTCACATATCTTTCTCATATCGTGCAGCTCTAGATTCATGTTCCTCCCAGTGTCTTGATTTCTCATGAATGCCCCGTTTTCCTTCCACGCCAAACATGTTAGGTGAAATGGAAACTGTAAATGACCCTGAGGTGTTGGGTGTGTTCATGTCTGTACGTTGTGATAGAGAAGCAGGAGTCCTTTTCAACTGCGGGAGCTTAATTACACGTAACATGGGGCATAAAGAGGCGACGGAGGGACTGACCTCGGCATTTGTACGTGCTGTTTGGTATGCCAATGTGGAAAATGGTCGGGGGACAGACAACAATGGAAAAAGTGTGAACATAAGAAACAAGATTAGAGATTCAAGGTTCCTGCTGGGGCCGGCACGAACCGGTCGGTGGTCAAACCACTTTGTCCTTTTGGGTTTCCTCTATTTAGTTTTTTCTTTTATAATGTAACACTATATCAACTGAATACTCTTTTACAGTAATGGAAAAGGGCTTCAACCACCCCCAGTTTGTTACATTCAAGTCTGTTGGAAGAAATTAGTTTTTCTGAAATCACTGGTGACAAGGCATGGGCCGGTATACGATTCTGACGGCATGATAATCTACTTTTACTTTCACTTTGAATGTTGTCCAAATAGAACGGACCCACCGTGGTGACGTTTCTGGTGGAGCTGTTCGTTTAATAGTCGACTCGGGAGGAAAGCAAACATTTGACAATAAACTACATCAACACAACAGTATGTGGAGTTAAACTGGACGGGCCCAATAACCAGTGGCGGATTTAGCAAATTGGGGGCCCAAGGCGAAGGTATGTATGGGCCCCCCCCCCATCCGATCTTTAAAAGAGAACGAAAAGGTAAAGGTTGGAGAGGAGAGGAGAAAAAAAACCTGCATACACTTCTTTACTCCAAAATGAAGATGGAAAGCAGAGAACACACAAAGTGTAGCACTACACAAACTAATAGTCACGATGGAACCCAAGAGAGAATAAGGTTTCAGATAACACCTGTCTTTGCCAAAATGCCAGGAAAACCACCACAGTTTATTCTTTTTAAGATCAAATCAATATCAATATACCAGCAAGACAGTCAGGGCAAAACCCCACAGTCATATACTTAGCAAAAAATCACAAACAGCCATATACTTAGCAAATATTGCCAAGATGAATAATTGACTTTGTATGAGTGTGTGTGTGTGTGTGTGTGTGTGTGTGTGTGTGTGTGTGTGTGTGTGTGTGTGTGTGTGTGTGTGTGTGTGTGTGTGTGTGTGTGTGTGTGTGAGTGTGAGAGTGAGTGATTGAGTGAGGTTGCAATTGGCATTACATTTGAGATTGAGCATTTCAAACATTCTACAAACAAACCTATGTACATGATAGTGTGTGTGTGTGTGTGTGTGTGTGTGTGTGTGTGTGTGTGTGTGTGTGTGTGTGTGTGTGTGTGTGTGTGTGTGTGTGTTTGTTTGCAGCATTGCCATGAAGTGAGAGGATAACAAACAACAGCAGTCAATCATTGGGATTAAGAACTAATGATATGAAATGTTGTATTGTCAAATGAATACCTTCTCTCTTTTGTGTCTCTGTCCCTTCCTTTCTCTCTTCCTCATCCCTCTGTTTCTTTTCCTCCTCATGCCTGTTTTTACTCTCTCTGCCTTGCCTTTCTTTCTTTCTCTTCCTCTCCTCCTTTTTCTGTTCTTTTGCCATGGCGGGCCGCCACTACAAAATCAGCATAGAGGAAACACTGTTGCGGTATTGCAATTACAGCTTTAAAATGGATTATTTTTTAAATGTCTGGGTAAAAAACAACGTTGTTTTTGGGTTTTTTTAACACACTGCACACTGGCAGGGAGAAGAAAAAACAGCTCATACCTTAGGAACGGTATGACAGAAAATGTTAGTGGTTTTGAAACCTTTGATCATTTCAAACGCGGTATACCTTGAAACTGTTAACCGGCCCATGCCTACTACTTTGGGTAACACTTTACTACATAAGAGTGACATGACACTGTCATGACACATGAACCCTAACCCTAACTTGTCATGACAAAAACCGAATGACACTTACTAAAAGAAGCGTTATGTCATAAACGTTTATGACTTGTTTATAATGTTTATGACACGTTCATGACAATGTCATGTCACTCTTATGTAGATACAGTACCTTCAAGTGAAGTGTAACCCAACTTTGTCTACCCGGAGGTGATTTTGTGTTAGTGAGACGTCACAATGATTAGATCTAGAACATTAAAGCAAATAAAAAACCCAGGTCTGATAAATGTCTTGAAGAGATTTCCTCCCCGCCTCATTTGAGTCATTTGGACGCTAAGCAGCAGAAGCTTTTTGTTCCTTTGTGGTATTCACTAATTGGAACCAACACACCAGCTGATAATGATGTTGAAGGACTGACCACAGGCACAACCGAACAAATTAACAAAGCCAGCTGGAAGGCACTGACAAGATGGCAGTAATGGCAGTAATGGCAAAATAAACACAGCGAATCCATGCAGCCACGCTCTCTTTCAAGTTTGGTCTCTAAAATGTCAGAAAATGGTGAAAAATGTGGATCAGTGTTTCTCAAAAGCCCCAAATGACGTCCTCAAATGTCTTGTTTTGTTCACAACTCAAAGATATTCAGTTTACTGTCACAGAGGAGAGAAGAAACTAGAAGATAGTCACATTTAACAACGCTGACATCAGAGAAGTTTGACTTTTTTCCATAAAAAATTATTTAAACCAATTGTATTATCAAAATAGCAATAACAACTAATCGATTCCTCTTTGCTGCTCTTCTATAAACACGGTGCTCTGACCTATCTGTCGCTCTGCTGTGCTTATTTTGTAATAAACCAAATCTAGCGTTAGGAACAGCAAGTCAGCATGTCTCCGCCAGTCGGACTGACTTCTAGTTTGGGTGGTGACGTTTTCTTTAGTCTGCGGCCCAACAGGTACATTAGCTCTCCTAGCTAACGTTAGTCAAAGCTTTGACATATGCATCAAACACGCATTTTAGATGAAGGAGATGAGAGTATCCAGTTGCTCGTCCTCGTTTGTTCTGCGCCGTTAAATAGTATGTACGGGAAACAGGAGTTTTCTACCCAGAAGTTATTGTTACCTAACGTTACGATGGGGTCTATTTCAGATTCAGGTTACTTTATTTGTAACCGTAGGTGAATTTGCTGGGTAGTTTAAAAGTGCTGGGCATCCATGACACAGTTCAGACACCACAGACAACATCACAATGGGACTCAAGATGCTAGAATATCTAATAAATGCTACATAAAATACATATGAAAGTAAAAACTAAATTAAATCTTCTGAAAACCAATGAATGAATAAATAATATACGCACAAATGCAGGCTTGTAAATTGTATGTACGGGACGCAGGAGTTGTAATTAGTAGGGGTGCAACGGATCACAGAACTAACGGTACGGATCGGATCACGGTTTTGAGTCACGGATCGGAACAAAAAAGGGGGAGTTTAAATGATGTATTAAAAATGTAATAATAACTTTTATCAATAATACCTTCTTTCACCAGTAAATTGCTGTTAAACGACAATAAAAGATGAAAATCAGAGAGCAGAGCTGCCATTTAAGTGGCACCGTGCAATGTGTGTGCAATGGTGTAACAGTGCAGGGATTGAGCTTATTATTACATATTAACTATGACTATGAAAAGACAAGAATGTCAACATAATATAATTGCTTGACAAACAAGAAAAGAAATGATATACTTTAAGAGCAATGTATAACAGGGAATGAGTTATAAGATGTAGATGTTGTGACCACAGTCCAGATTGTGTAGGAGGGCTGATACAGCCTATAAGACAGTCAGGTGTACAGCAGACAGAGATATAATGGTGGTAGGGGGCTGAGAGAGACAGGCTCATGCTGAAAAGTCCATTTCTCCCCTCCTCCTTTGTGTGGTATTACGGTTAAACTTTGCAATTGATCCGCGGTTCACATGCATCCCGAACCTTGAGTGTTCAACACTGGTCCATTACACCTCTAGTAATTAGGTCTCAAAGCAGAAACATGGGAGTTTCATGGATGATTTAATGACACAGTGGAGTTATTTCACAGCCATATTTTTGGGGGGCTTTTCCGCCTTTTTAATGGATAGGACAGCTTGTCATGAAAGAGGAAGAGAGAGCGGAAAGACGTGTAGGAAATCGTCACAGGTCGGACTCGAACCCTGGACCTTCTGCGTCGAGGCGTACACGTCTATATATGTGACTACTGTTGTATTCCAACGGAGCTAACCCAGCCACTCACAGCCATATTTTGTAGATGTTGTAACCTTTGTTTTTATATTCATTCATTTATACTTCTATATTCAGAACTCCTCAACATCTCAATCAGAAACAGAACACGGCAACAGAGTTGTTGTGAATACAGTCTTTGATTTCTTTCCCCTCTGTAGGTGGCAAATGTATAATAATACACTGAACAAAATTATAAATGCAACACTTTTGTTTTTGCCCCCATTTTGAGCTGAACTCAAACATCTAAGACTTTTTCTATCTACACAAAAAGCTTATTTCTCTCAAATATTCTTCAGAGTGGCCTTTTATTGTGTCCAGCCTAAGGAACACCTGTGCAATAATCCTGCTGTCTAATATGTCACACCTGGGAGGTGGATGGATTATCTCAGCAAAGGAGAAGTGCTCACTGACACAGATTTAGACAGATTTGTGAACAATATTTGAGAGAAATAAGTCTTTTGTGTACATGATCACACAATCTTTGAGTTCAGCTGATGAAAAATGGGGGCAAAAACAAAAGTGTTGCCTTTATAATTTTGTTCAGTGTAATAATCCATTAAAGAAGCTTAATTGGGACTTTGGAAGGGATTCTTTCTTGGCTCAGAGACGGAACATGGGAGGCCTTTGGGGTTCAGAAGTCCTGGAGATTATCGATCTGATTCAGCCGAGAGGAGAGAAATCAATGAAACTGAGTTGTCGAGTCAGTTGTGGCTCCCACCGGTCGCACGTTGGTTTCAGTTGCCTTCTGGAAGATTTTCTGCAGATGGTTGTTTTCACCAGCGGCGCTCAGAGCTCACCGCTGCGCGAGTGGACCTGCCAGTCAAACGTACGGCGGTTGTTGCCTTTGTTTTTGCAGGTGGCATTTATTTCTTTGTTCAGCAGGCGTGGGTTCACTGCACATGCTAACTGCTGCCTGTTCCACATCAACCTGACAGAAAATACAGCTCTCCTTTGTTCCAGAGCTTTTTAAACCACGCCATTTTCTGACATTTTGCAGACGATGAGGTTTTATTTCAAGCATTTGTAGATTGACACAAAACATAAACAACAGATGAATAGATAATGAACCTGACTTCTGCATTATAAGGATGTTGCAGACAACCAGTAAATGACCTTAGAGGAACTCTCTCTAATGTATGACATTTCAAGGAAACGTTTTTTTAAATATCTTATAAATATTGTCTTGGATACATTTGCATACATGTAGTTGTTGGAAACTCTGAAATTCAGTTTCATGGAAACATTATTAATGGTATAAATATATATGTAGGCTACACTCTTCAGGAGTGTGTGTGTGTGTGTGTGTGTGCGCGTGTGTATGTGCGTGTGTGAGTGTGTGCGTGCGTGTGTGTGTGTGTGAGCATGTGTATGTGCATGCGTGCTTGTGTGTGTGCGTGCGTGCGTGCGTGTGTGCGTGCGTGTGTGAGTGTGTGTGCGTGTGTGAGTGTGTGCGTGCGTGTGTGTGTGTGTGTGTGTGCATGCGTGCTTGTATGTGTGTGTGTGTGTGTGTGTGCGTGTGTGTGTGTGTGTGTGTGAGTGTGTGTGCGTGTGTGAGCGTGTGAGTGTGTGTGCGTGTGTGTGTGTGTGTGAGAGTGTGTATGTGCGTGCGTGCGTGTGTGTGTGTGTGCGTGCGAGTGTGCGTGAGTGTGTGTGTGAGAGTGTGTATGTGCGTGCGTGCGTGTGTGTGAGTGTGCGTGCGAGTGTGTGTGAGTGTGCATGTGTGCGCGTGTGAGTATGTGCGTGCGTGTGTGTGTGTGTGTGTGAGAGTGTGTATGTGCGTGCGTGCTTGTGCGTGTGTGTGTGAGTGTGTATGTGTGTGCGCGTGTGAGTGTGTGCGTGCGTGTGTGCATGCGTGTGTGTGTGTGTGAGTGTGTATGTGCGTGCGTGCGTGTGTGTGTTTGTGCGTGCGTGTGTGCGTGCGTGTGTGAGTGCGTGCGTGTGTGTGCGTGTGTGTGTGCATGTGCGTGTGTGTGTGTGCGTGCGTGCATGCGTCGATACATATCATCTTTAAGATGCGCCTTTATTTTGAAATATCGATGGCATCGATTGTGAATTTCCAGGATCTGGATCTCCTTTTAATTCATTTCTATGTGTTATTATTCTTTGCTTGTCAGAGTTATGTCGTAATGAAGCAGCGAGAAACAAAGTGGACGGTTCTTTATGTGAAAATGTCAGAGATTATTATTTAAGGGTGTAGTTTTGTGCTACATAATTACTCTAATAACTGACACGCACGATGAAAAATGTGAAACACAAAGTGCTGTTGTGATTTTTCTACTGGATTGAATCTGAAACGTCCGGCTGTGTGTTCTGACGTGTAGGTGTCACAGGAGTCATTACGAGAGGCTACACAGAATATTATGGGCGCACAAATGTGTTTTTAGTGGAGATAAGTCATTCTTATAGCCCTCACTGGGCCCATGTCGCTGTAACATGCACTTTAAATATCTTCCTACAGTGTGTGGGAATATGAATGCAACATAACATCACTCATGCTGCTGTTTTCTTTGTTTGCTGAGTCCAGTTCATTACTACAGTACAGTCACAGTCACGTAGGCGTTTTCAATTTGCCCAAGATCATATCGCCTCCTAATTACAGTTTTTAGTACCGCAGATAAAGGCCTACACTCCGACTCTGCTCTGCCTCAGCAGTCATGGCCACGATTTTAGAAATACTGAAGTGATTGGTCCTCCAGCAGAGTTGTTTTTTTTAGATTACAATATTTTTTGTAGATTGTTAAACCTATGCATCATTCTTTTTAGATGCATTTGTACATATAAATGCCTTCTTTTTGCATTGATATCTGCACATATTTAATGATCTGCTACTGATATTGGAAATAAAAGTGGGAAGAAAATCTCATTTATTATCATTGTTTGGCGGATTGTGTGCAGAAGGTCAAACACTCACATTAGATTAGATTAGATTAGATTAGATTCAACGTTATTATCATTGTGCAGAGTACAAGTACAAAGACAATGAAATGCAGTTTGCGTCCAACCAGAAGTGCAAAAAAGCAGAAAGGTGCAACGTGATATACAAAGTGTAGACAGGTGGTGCATAGGCAGGACAATGAATATATTGCAGTGTTATAAGAGCAGAATAAATATGGCTATGTAATATGAACAGTGTATGAACAACATGTACAGATATGTGCAATGTAGTAGCAGTGGCATTATAATAGTAGTAAGAATAATGTAGATATATGCAGTGTATTAGCAGAATATATAATAAGAAACAGAATAAATATGGATATTCAGTATGATCCATATAGACAGATATGTACAGTATGTACAGCTATGTGCAGTGTGGTAACATTATGAGAGTAGTAAGAATAAGTGTGCAGGATGAATAGTGCTATAAAATTGAATAAAACACCTCAAATTCAATGGAAGTAATCATTAATTTAACCTGCGAAGAATATTGTATGGCTTCCATACGAAGTACATCCATGCAACCATGTTAATTTTGGGCAATGTGGTTGAAGAAACCCATAAAACTGATATTAAAAAACTTTGAAAACGGGTCAAATTTGACCCGAGGACAACACAAGGGGTTTAAATAAAGACCACTAGAGTTAAGTGAAGCAATGTGTGTGCAGCGCTGTTGAGGAAGGTCTGGCAATGCGAGACTAGTAATAAATACCTTGAATACATACAAATTACAGTACTTTACTTTTCGTAGCTGTATGATGAGAGCAGCCTGTTCAAACACACAGAGCAGTCTTCATACGGAGCTTTCTTAGCCCTGTGTTCTTTTCTGTTCGAGCTGCTCTGACAACAAGATCAATGACAGCCAGTGAATGTCGCCCAGGATGCCATTTGGGTCCTAACTGAAGACATAAAAGAGCCCCCAGGCTGCCATATCGGGCCCCAACACCCCCCGCTGCTTATGGATCTACTGGTTTCCTTGCGAGACCCCGCAGGGAAATCACCTTTCAAAACGTGAGACACTCATCTCCTGTGAAATATATATGCAGCGCGAGGTAATGAAGGGGTGCATATGCGCAGTGGCATTTCAACTACGGTGTGCAGAGCTTCAGTACAAAGCAAAACGCGCTCCCCGGTGTCGGAGCTTTGATAGAGATGGATGGAGCCATTGTGGCTGTAATAAGGTAAAGGCTCTGTGTGTTGACATTTCTGTTATGGCGCGAGAGCCACGTCAGGCGAGTTCTCAGAAGTACATAATGAAAAAGGAGACTCGGGAGTCGCTCGGCTTATGCTGCGTAAGGTGACAAACAGCATACAGCTGGGAGAAATATGGATAGTTGAACCCACTACTTACAAGCGTCACTAATCATACAGTATACGGTTCTTTACAGCTGTAAAGTTGTCCACTATTAAATTAATCTCCAGCTATTTAGATCATTTATTAATAGGTTTGAGTCAAAAATAAACAGCTTGTTAAATGTGAATATGTTCTAGTTTCTTCTCTCCTCTGTGTCAGTAAACTGAATATCTTTGAGTTGGGGACCAAACGAGACATTTGAGGACGTCATCTTGGGCTTTTTGGGAAACACTGATCCACATTTTACACCGTTTTCTGACATTTTAGAGACCAAACAACTAATCTATTGAAGCGAATTGAACATTTTAAATGTGAATCAGACGGACTTTGAAGAAATGACTTGATGTGAATATTTGTGTTTCAGGTCTGGTGAAGCTGGGTATCCACTGTGTGACGTGTCAGAAAGTTGCCATAAAGATTGTCAACAGAGAAAAGCTCAGCGAGTCTGTTCTTATGAAGGTAAGACAGTTTATACTGTGTGTGTGTGTGTGTGTGTGTGTGTGTGTGTGTGGGAGTCCAGTATACTTGCGGGGTCCCGGCAGCTTTTCTGGGGCCAAAATGCTGGACCCCACAAGGTTAAAGGTCTGTTTGAGGGTTAAGACTTGGTTGTAGGATTAGGGTTAGAATGAGGTTCTGGTTAGGGTGAGGGTAAGGGTTAAGGTTAGGCATTTAGTGGTGATGGTTAAGGTTAGGGTAAGGGGCTAGGGAATGCATTATGTCAATGACGGGTCCCCACAAAGATAGTGAAAC
Organism: Sander vitreus; assembly: GCF_031162955.1. NCBI lineage: Eukaryota > Metazoa > Chordata > Actinopteri > Perciformes > Percidae > Sander > Sander vitreus. The sequence goes on from NC_135855.1 coordinate 39,810,934, forward strand.
AAACCTGTGTGTGTGTGTGTGTGTGTGTGTGTGTGTGTGTGTGTGTGTGTGTGTGTGTGTACGTGCATGTGCCGATACATATCATCTTTAAGATGCGCCTTTATTTTGAAATATCGATCGCAGGACACTGAATGAAATCGTCTCAAATTCACATCCCGGCAGACTTTGTGACATCAGCAAATATTGTCACGTTGTCCAAATAATCGATATCACTCAGTTGCCTTATTTTCCTATCATATCATACAGACCTGTTGATGAGAATGCGTTGGGCTCTGATACGCACACAATACTTATTAGGAAGTTAGTAAATACATTCAGTATTTTTATGAGATTTGTTGACTATAAAGAAAATATAGCACATCCACAAACAACAAACGTTATCCTTTAAATTTGAAGTCCTTAATTTAGTGTGTAGAGATCAAATGTTAGAATTAGGGCTGTCAAAATAACGCGTTAATTTCAATTAATTAATGCGTTAAAAGAAATAAGGCAGATTAATCCATTCCATATTGACGTTTGACCCGGAGCCGTTCTAGCACCTTTGGACTGTAAAATGAAGGAGGGAGACGAGAATGTTCTGCCTGGATCATTAATTGGAACATTTACTTGTAAAAATCTTCTTCCTGCCAACCCTGGCTACTGAAATCTGGTGCCACTGATATGTCTGCTCTTCTCTCTGATGCTCTGAAGACGATACAGGAAACACAAACACCGCTGCACGTGACGCTAGTTAACACTATACTCAACAGCAGCTAACGTTAGCCTACTGCTAGCTAGTTAACACTATACTCAACAGCAGCTGACGTTAGCCTACCGCTAGCTAGTTAACACTATACTCGACAGCAGCTAACGTTAGCCTACCGCTAGATAGTTAACACTATACTCGACAGCAGCTAACGTTAGCCTACCGTTAGCTAGTTAACACTATACTCGACAGCAGCTAACGTTAGCCTACCGCTAGCTAGTAGCTGGATTAAACACGGTTACAATGCTGACAGCTAACGCTAAACGGTGTAAAGTGTGACTGTGTTTTACTGTAGAGGATTCAACACCGGGATGTAACAATCTGCAGCTGCTGTTGTTGGAAAAACACAGACGGTGCGTTCAATGAAACTGGTAAACTACAGCCTCGTGGTGCATTTGAAGTTATTGTTAAATGTCCTTTTTGTACTTTTTTTGTCGTTCAACAGCAATTTACTAGTGAAATAAATTATTGTTATTGTTATACATTATTATTAAATCATTTAATTTTGACCATATGGCCTTAGCAATAAACAAGCCGTTCTTTAATGTCACCAACTGTTGTTTAGTACCTTTTTTTTTCTTTTCTTTTTTACTTTCTTAAAAAGTATCGGTTCAGGCACCGTTAATTATGTATGTGATTAATTTCGATTAATTAATCACAGAGTATGTAATTAATTAGATTACATTTTTTAATCAATTGACAGCCCTATTAAGAATATTTCCAGTAATTTGTTCACTAGAAGAAAGTTTTGTTCAGTGGTTTTGGGTTCCCTCCTTCCGAATCAAAGAATGTCTTTTTCTTGAGACGGAAATAGACCAGAATGCAATGCAGGTTCTGGCTGTCACTGTTTCACCCCCACGTTGAGCAGGTGTTTGGCTCCGGCTCTTTGTTATTATGACTGTCACCACCTGTCTTCTCTGGCCACCTACACCTGAAACAAACAGCTGGAAGCAGCTAAATCTGGCCAGATGAGTCACATTGTGCAGCATGTCAGCTTCCAGTGAGGTTGACTCATGTGCATCTAAATGTGGGGATTGTGGAATACTTTTTCTTCCTTTTTGTTCAGCTAAGAACGTTTCTCCAGCTTTGATTTTGAAGATTTAAAAAATTTGGCACAGCCACTCACTTAAAGGTGCAGCAGGTAAGACTTCTAAAACTACCTTTCTGTCATATCTGCTGAAACTGACCCTATGTTCCAGTAGAACTACATGAAGCAGGTCATTAAAAATAAATCCAGCTCCTCTGGCTCCACCTACAGCCTGGAGTGTCCACAGCTCCCTGTTCAGATGCACCAATCAGGGCCAGGGGGAGGTGTCTAACTGTTCAGATGGACCAATCAGGGCCAGGGGAGGTGTCTAACTGCGTGTCAATCACCGTTCGGCTTTAGCGGAAAGGGGGGAGGGACTGAGAAGTTGTTGATGTTCAAATGTTTTGGCTAAGTCCTGGATCTTCACAATCCTACCTACAGCACCTTTAAGTTAAAGGGGCTGTAGGTAGGATTGTTGTCCACGGGTCTTTATTTAAACCCCTTGTGTTGTCCTCGGGTCAAATTTGACCCGTTTTCAACGTTTTTTAATATCAGTTTTATGGGTTTCTTCAACCACATTGCCCAAAATTAACATGGATGCATGGATGTACTTTGTAGGAAAGCCGTACAACATTCTTCGCAGGTTAAATTAATGATTACTTGAAATTCAACTTTGGGTGTTTTATTCAATGTTATAGCATTCCAAATGGCATCGAAAAAAAGTCACAAAAATGTGACGTAAAAGCATAAAAAGTTCATTTTCAATTTTGACCCGGAAGGACAACAAGTTAATGGTCGACGGGAAGACACACACAGACACACACACACACACACGCGGATGCACGCGCGCACTCGCACACACACACACAGACACAGAAACACACACACATATACACACACACACACACACACACATACACACAAACACACACTTACACACACTTGCACACACACAAACACACACACACACACACACACAAAATTACCAAAATGGTAACCGGTCTGTTTGTTGCTGAGCAGGTGGGTTTATCAGAAACCAGCTGCTGCTGGAAACAAGGTTTATTAAAGCAAGGAGACCAAAACAGGAGAGTTGCGACTGTAAAACCAAAAACCATCAGCTGTACAGGCGGTAAAACACTCGCTGGAGCCTAGGCGAGCTGCAGAGTTGGTGATGATTCTGCGTGGAGCTACCTCTTTCACATTACACAGCTATTTGATGCGTAGTTATTATAAAAATATCCCTTTGTGCAGCTGTAAACATCCACTTCTAAAGGCTCAACAGTTTGCAGATGCGTAGATTTACTGCAGCAGCCGGTAACACCGTCATTCCTTACTCCTCTAAATGCAAACACAAGCTTTGTGCTGCAAGAGGAAGCTTACAAAAGCTTACAAAGTCATTTCCAAGTGCTGATTTGACAGCTTCCATTACAATTTTCTGCTTTATTATAATCTCACTCTGTCGCTCACACACACACACACACACACCCAACACACTTCATACTGAGTGTGTGTAATACCCACCACGTCTGAGAAAGACTTTGATGCACTTATTTGGCGCTGGGTTTAGGGGTCCTCCCTCAAGAAAATGTCTTTTTTCAATTAATAAAAATGCAATTTCACATCATTTTGGACCATTATTATGACCATATATGTGTCTAAAATGTTAAGAAAACTAGAGGATACAATAAATTAAAAGGCAAAACTTGCTAAAGAAGTTCAACATTAGATCTGAGAAAAGTCATTTAGTTAGTTTTGATGCTCACGTTCAGCCCTATAATGGAAAACTCTGTTATTAATAGTCTGTTTTATACTGGATTACTGCCGTGTGAAGACATTTTTGACATCACAGGCACAACTGCTTTCATTGAACAGCAAAGAACACAAAGTGTGTGTGTGTGAGTGTGGGTGTGTGTGTGCGTGTGTGTGTGTGTGTGTGTGTGTGTGTGTGTGTGTGTGTGTTTGTAAGTCAGTCACTATAAGGGTTTCATGTAGATTGGACCAGCAGCAGCAGCTCATTTTCCTGCTGAGTGTCCGTGTGTCACACCTTTTTGGTTCTTGTAAGTGCATCATAAGTACTTAGCAATTACATACGCGTGTGTGTGTGTGTGTGTGTGTGTGTGTGTGTGTGTGTGTGCGCATGTGTGTGTGTAATGTGTGGCGTGTGTGCTGCTGTAGTCTTTGCTTTTTGCGGTTCTTTCATCCTAATGAGCAAAGTGAGTGAGGGACACTTAAACCAGCTCCCTCCTCTCCTCAGTTCACGCTGGCGGCTAATTGGCTGTTCACGCTGATGTTACTGCAAGTGCAGAAGGCTGTCGGACTGTCTAGTGCAGTTACATCTCATGAATGTCGTCAAGATAACTTAGAAGTCAGTTCAAGGCTGTGAACAATATCAATGGTAGCCAAACGGTTAAGTTCGTCCAGCTGTCAACCAGCCGTTCACTTTTACCTTTTTTTTTTGGAATAATAACGTTGAACTACAGTACTTCCATTTCCAATACATTCTCACTCCCTCATGCACATGCATTCATTCTCCCTTGGTGGGGGGAGGGGCTTAGGAGAACGTTTTGGGCTTTAGCGGAAAGGGGGGAGGGACTGAGAAGTTGTCGATGTTCAAATTTTTTGGCTAAGTCCTGGATCTTCACAATCCTACATACGCCACCTTTAAAGGTCGCATATTATGCTTTTCCGTATTTTCTGTCATATCTACAATGTTATAATGTCGGATTTTAATGTTAAACATTCAAATAATGAGATAAACGTATTTTAGACAAATCTAAATTCTGAACGCTCCATCTGTTCTGAACGCTCCTGTTTCAACAGTTTTTTCTACTCGGCGAAGTGTTACGCAACAGTTAGCGGGCCTTCTCCGGCCTTCTCTGATTGGTCATCTGCTCCAGGTAGGCAGGACTGGAGTGTGTTTTTTTTAAAGCTACTGTGGTGTTAACATTGCCGCATGTAGCTACATGCTAACGGCAGTAAAATATGTCATCTGGGCTGCCAGTGTTGTTAAATTCTCCCCAATTTTGGGTTGCATTAACAGACGCTACTGCTGAAACATCTCCGATTGGGTAGTGTTTGGTTCAGAAGCTTTTATCTGCAATGTTTGACGGTAGAAAGTGCTGCTTCGTTCCACTACAATCTGACAGCATACTGCTAACTATTAAGTAGCTGCATGCTAATGCCAGATAGCTGTAACCTTGGCGGCTAATGCTGGTAATTTCTCCCCAATTTCAGGGTCACATTACTGCTGGGACATGTCCGGTTGTGTAGTATTTCGTTTAGAAGCCTTTATTTGTGATTTTTCACGGTACAAAGTCCTGCTATACACTCTATGCAGTAGCTCTGGTTGGAGATTTCAGGAAACACGCTGGCCAATCAGAGCAGACTGGGCTTAAAGAGACAGGCGGTCCAGCAGAGCGCCTCATACAGAGGGTGAATACAGGTGCAGTAGCCACGTATGCCAGTATGAGAAAGATAAAGTGTTTTTTGAACATTAAAGCATGTAAACATGTCCTAGTACAAACACAAAATATGGAAGTATGAACCTGAAAATGCTATATAATAGTTTTCCTTTAACTAACGTGCCCGATGGTTTGATACACAGAACCATCTGAGAAGCTGTCATTGGAAAATGTTGGGAAAAAGGTGGGCACTTTCAAGAAATACCTGGCAGGTGATTGGATGAACCATCTGTCTATCACGTCGGCCACTGTTGTTTTAAACGACCAGTCGCGGCCGTCACACTGGTCATCTAGACCACGCCCGTAGCTGCCAGGAGCTCCTCACTGGGCGCTGATTGGTTCGGGTCACTGCTGTTCGGACACACACCGCATTACTTGAAGCCTGACAAGATGGATTTTCATTTAATATGTGACATTGCGAGAATCCAGCTGTCGTGCAAGGTAATGCTGCGTTCATGGCAATCCGTAACCCGTGTTTTCACAACCTTCTACCCTGTGAAAGTGCCCTGGAACAGCAGTCAAACCCGTAACTTACTACTCGTGAACTTGTACCAGATCGTTGTACTCCCACTTACAGTTTTTGACGTCACACACACATAAACAACAATGGCGACCCCTGTTGATGCTGTACAGACGCCGGTGATTAACAGTGAGAAATAGAAATAAATAGACATAAATAGGCAACGTAAAGTAATTCCGCACATTATAATCAAAACAATACACATACAATTGTGTACTACTACAGGTTATGTTTATTAAATGAAGCCCAAAATATGTCGCTGACTAGAAATTGCTAGTAACAGCTAGCGCTAGCTAACGTCAACGTTAGGTAGCCGCTAGCTAACGCTAACGCTAATGCTAGGTAGCCGCTAGCTAACGCTAACGCTAACGCTAGCTAGAAGGGTTTGTTGACTTGAAGTCGTAACTTACGGGCTAAAAATTGTGTCTTGAACGCAGCATTAAGTTAGGGCCCCTTGCTGTCATTTTTAAACGTGCTTGGTCAGAACCCCTTGGCGTCACTTTTTGCCACTCTCTCTATTCCTTTGGTGTCATTTTTCAACGTGAAAGGTACAACCCCTTAGTTAGGGTTAGGAAAAGATCGTGGGTGGTGTTAAAAGATGTACGTTCAACTGACACATGGGACACTGTGTTGTTTTGAGCCATCCACCGACCCAACCTGCCTCCTTACGCAGAGTTTCGGTGTTTCATACTACTCCCATCCATTGTCACTCTTCATACTTCATCCTTCTGGTATCTGACGCTGAGGGCCATTGACCAAGCATCAGTATGTTGCCAAGTTGGGAGTAAGAACAGGTTGCCATTAGCCTGACAAGCCAGACCCACATCCAGATGTTGGGTCTGGGAACTCACCATTGGCAGGGCTCAATCTGAGGGGCGGGATAAACGGTTGTCTTTCAAATTCCCTCTGCACACAATAGGATAGCGCTACAACCAATCAGAGCAACGCTAGCTGATAGATTACACTTTAAACTCCGAACACATCTTCCTTTTTTAAGAATGACTTCAGTGCCGTACTTTATTCTTTTCTCAAAGAAAAGCTGAACTCCAAGTCTTCCAGAGTCGCGGCCAAAGCCGATTCCAAAGACTGTTGTTCCCAGCAGCAGCAGCCATCTTCTTTGTTTTCAAGTAGCAGGGAATTCACGCGGAACCGTCGCAACTCTGCCGTCATTATGTTAAGCCCCGCCCACGGACTCTATACACGATGTGATTGGCCTGACTAGAGTTTGGTTTTTCCAGCTCGCAAGCCAACGGAGAGTTGCTAGAAGACCCTGGAGGCAAATTACATTTGCTGCCGCTAGGGTGGTCTAGATTTCTAGGCTAGGTTGCCATTGCAAGAGTTTATAAAATGACCAACGTTGACATTTTTCTGGAGGGAAGTCTGGATCAAGCCTGCGTGTTACATGTCTTTCCCACAGGGATTGCAATAAGTATCTTTTTTGGACTTTCTATCAGTAAAGTTGTGGTGTCACGACTACAAAACACACATCTCACTTATATTTCTGTCAGATAACCACCCGTCAGCCTGTCGTATTTCTAATTGGATGTGAATGGAGGGGATGGTAGGTAGCAGATGCTTCTGTTTGCCTCTCAGCTGAAATGATTTTTTTCCGTGTCTGCTCTCTCTTTTCCTCGGCCCGCTGCATTGTTTTGTGCGATGCCAGCCGATCCCTCCTCCGTCTGTCTGGGGGGGTTGCCCCAGCAGCTTCCTCTAATCTTTTCCCGCCTTGGTCTTATTTTAGAAGATGCTAAGGCCCTGTTGTCATGGCAACAGGCAGCAATTGGCTTGAGTTATGGCCGTTGTTCTCACACAAAGAAGGCTTACCACGCTCCTATAAACATAGCCTATATATTAAATAAAAACCAAAAAAACAGGGATTTGGTGGAGTTGCAAGTTTAAAACATGACATTCTTCCCAGGTCTGCTCCCCCCGCTTCAGTTGGCATTTTGAAAAGACCCCATTTTGTTTGACATTTTCCGAGTGCTGCAGGTTTACTTTCTTCTGTTTTTTTGTTTTTCTATGCTGCTTTTATCCCAAACTTTGTGCAGTGTTGGGTGCATTCTTTTGAGCTTTGCATATGAATGCATCCTCTGTTCACAAGACACATTTACATTTCCCTTGTCCATTGTTACACATGGGACCTTTTAAAGGAATAACTCAAATCATTTCCATATAAATACATTTCTTTATCCCTGGCTGATACAGTTTATTTTGCAACACTTGAACACTTTCCCACTGGCTGCGCTAAACTCTCGTGGTCTAGTAACACTAAAAGTGATGTTTTTTTTAAGTTTCTGGTTTACTTTGAAGGAAAAGGAGTCTGTTCTCACATGAAAGAAAATACAGCGTCAGGTTTTTTGTCCAAATGCCTTACACAAGACTGTCCTCTCCCAAAAAGCACCCACATAAGTCGTTTGTTTAAAGGTACTCTAAGCGATTACTTTAGGCTACAACATTTTTTGTCACATGCAGCAAACATCTCCTCACTATCTGCTAGCTGCCTGTCCCCTGAACACACTGTAAAAAAACATCTCCTCACTATCTGCTAGCTGCCTGTCCCCTGAACACACTGTAAAAAAACATCTCCTCACTATCTGCTAGCTGCCTGTCCCCTGAACACACTGTAAAAAACATCTCCTCACTATCTGCTAGCTGCCTGTCCCCTGAACACACTGTAAAAAAAATGCGGTCTCTATGGACAGCCCAGGCTCCACAAACGGCAACAAAAACAAACTGTGCCAACCTGCACCACCAAACATAAACAGTGTTCCAGCCAATAACCGACAAGAAGGATTTGGGGGTGGGGGTTGGGGGGTTAGTGCGCGGAAGGGAGAGGGAGGGGACGGGATGAGGAGGAGGGAAGGGCGAGCTAGTCTCCGTTTTGTTTGACAATACTTCGAACGTCAACAAGAAGTGACGTCACCCAACATCACTTAGAGCACCTTTAAGCAGCAATTACGACTCATGTTTACATTTCTGGTGGCGGTGCCCTCTAGTGGCTGTAGGAATTATGACGGGAGCAAGGCAGGACAGCTGCCCTGTCCTGACAAAGTATAAAAGGGCCAAAACTCCACTTAAGGAGGCAGGTTGGGTGGGTGGATGGGTCAGACAAAAACAGGACTTTAACCCAGGAGACCGGGGTTCATCCCCCGAAAAGTAAACTTACTTCATGGAACAAACAGAGCTATGTCGTGTTCTGCGTCACGTGCGTAACATTAACGTCTGATTTTAACCCAAACCACCATCTTTTTCTAAACTAAACTAAGTAGGTTTGGTGCCTAAACCTAACAATCAAACTGTAACCGTTTCACAACGTTAACGACGTGTTTAAAACCGTGATTGGTACGCTCTCTGGCTTAGATATGAGGATGGAAAATGCTCTTATGGGTCGTATTAGAGGGGAGGAAGAAACAACACATCATTGGTTTAGAGGACCTGTTGAAAACAACATAGGCTTTCATTCAAGTGACAAAGCCCTCTAGTGGCCATTGGGATTAAAATCAAGACGTGAAGCCAAACATGGTCCAGTATGAAACTTACTAGTTGTGTGTGATGAAGAAACTTGAAGCCTCCATAAACACTGACAATAGTCCTTTCACATCTTGAGTCTAGCACTGTAGTTAAAGTTGTGAAATCACCAATATTTGCATATTCATAGGTTCTGGATTTGTGAATGGGGCATAAGGAGAAGGTGTAGATGTCATTTTCAATTATGTCTAAAAACATCTTGTAAGTATGTCTATTATTGTAAAATCAACATGTATTTTGGAAAGCACTGACAAACAATGCTATTATGGGCTCCAGATCGAAAACCCACATCTGGGTCTTTTTGGAAAGCAGTGATTTCTGACCTGTGTTCTGATTTAAATACACCGTAACTGAGTAGTGACTGTACAGACTCGCCAAAGTGTCAAAATGATGAACCCCACATTGCTCCCGATTGTGTGTGTGTGTGTGTGTGTGTGTGTGTGTGTGTGTGTGTGTGTGTGTGTGTGAACTTGTAGAGCACTGCGGATAAAAGCGCTACACAAATGCAGCCAGTAACTGCAGCCTCCAGAAACTCGCACGTCATCAGCCAAAAATCCAAAAGAGAAAGACGTCACACTCCTGCACAGAAAATAAATCCTGCAGATTTCCATTTGAAATCTCAAGAGCTCGCCGTGCTGATGTCTGCCAGTGCTCGCTGTCTGCCAGTGCTTGCTGTCGCCATCTTCTCTCTCTCTCGTGTTAACATCATTAACTTATTCCCGGCTTCGCCACACACATCCCTCTGGGGGGCTCTGCCTCAGTCGGTAATATACACATATTTATGCAATATTTATGTGTGTGATTCTTGGTAAGATGAGCGGCCTGACATTTCCAGCACGACTTCAGAGATCAGCACCTTACACGGGCCGCAGCGTCACCCCGCCTGGTACCCAGATGTCAAAGCTGGCATTTACACCAGAGTCTCACCGCTGCTAATGGAGAGTCTCGCTAGAGGAACCAAAGGTGGAGGAACCTGAGCTGCTAGCATTACAGACAGAGGAAAGCTACAGCTGTGTGTGTGTGTGTGTGTGTGTGTGTGTGTGTGTGTGTGTGTGTGTGTGTGTGTGTGTGTGTGTGTTTGTAAGTCAATCACTATAAGGGTTTCATGTAGATTGGACCAGCAGCAGCAGCTCATTTTCCTGCTGAGAGTCCGTGTGTCACACCTTTTTGGTTCTCTTAAGTGCATCATAAGTACTTAGCAATTACATACGCTTTGTGTGTGTGTGTGTGTGTGTGTGTGTGTGTGTGTGTGTGTGTGTGTGTGTGTGTGTGTGTGTGTGTTTGTAAGTCAGTCACTATAAGGGTTTCATGTAGATTGGACCAGCAGCAGCAGCTCATTTTCCTGCTGAGAGTCCGTGTGTCACACCTTTTTTGGTTCTCTTAAGTGCATCATAAGTACTTAGCAATTACATACGTTTGTGTGTGTGTGTGTGTGTGTGTGTGTGTGTGTGTGTGTGTGTGCGCGTGTGTGTGTGTGTGTGTGTTTGTAAGTCAGTCACTATAAGGGTTTCATGTAGATTGGACCAGCAGCAGCAGCTCATTTTCCTGCTGAGAGTCCGTGTGTCACACCTTTTTTGGTTCTCTTAAGTGCATCATAAGTACTTAGCAATTACATACGTTTGTGTGTGTGTGTGTGTGTGAACCAAGAGGAATTTCAATATATATTTTCAGTTTTGTCTTGAATTTGAAACTATGAAGGCCAATCTGGTGCTTTCTTCCATTACTATACATGTGTTGAAACAAAAATGATAAACGTGGAATCTTTACTGAGAGGATGGTCTACGCTGTCAGCAGAATCCAACACGTCTCCTTCCGTAGGGCAAAATGCCAACACTTCGCCCAACTCGTCATAAAATGGGCACGTTAAAGAGCGTTGGCAGCTAAGCAACCGCCCCGTCTTGCATTGATGACGTATATTCCTGTTATCTCGTCGTCGGGGATGCATCAGGATGCATACGCGTTTCCCTAGACTACCTTCGCAAATGGTTTAAGTCATCGGATTATGACGCAAGACACATTGTGGCCGTTTACACTTGTAGTAAGCGGTCTCCACTTGTGATCCGATCACCCAAGACGCATTTAAAACCGAGTGTAAACACGGTCTAAAACGGAGTAATGACATAAAAATTCTTAAGTAAAATTCAATTAAGTTTAAATGATTAACGGACTACTATGATTAGAGTACAACTTTTAATCTGACCAGTTTCCTGTGAAATAGGTCCTGAGGGAACACTTGTGGTAACCATGAAAGTACAGCAGAGGGAGGGTGTGTGTGTTGTCTGTGTCTGTGTCTGTGTGTTTGTGTGCCACTCAATCGTGTGTGTGTGTGTGTGTGTGTGTGTGTGTGTGTGTTCGTGTGTGTGTGATTAAATGTCTTTTTCCAGTTGAAGTGCAGCAGATTGTGTGTGCGTGAGCCCCTCAGAGGTGGAACCCGGCCCTCTCATGCCTGACCGGACTCATTTCATCTCCTCAACGACTGGCTGGTCGTGTTAATGTTGTCAATACGGACTTAACCTTGTTGATTCTACCCAGTTCTTCTACTGCACAAAGTGTGTGTGTGTGTGTGTGTGTGTGTGTGTGTGTGTGTGTGTGTGTGTGTGTGTGTGTGTGATAACAGCATGTCTGGTTTTCACACCTGATAATTGATGATAGAAAAATCTATTCCGGTATCTAGGGCATCTGTCCGTCCTTCTTATCATTGACAGATGTGATATTGCAAAACAGCGATAGGGGAAATGTCCCCCCTTCTCCAGTAGAAATGTGCCCCTTCTCAAGTGGAAATGTCCCCCCCTTCTCCAGTAGAAATGTGCCCCTTCTCAAGTGGAAATGTCCCCCCTTCTCCAGTGGAAAAGTTCCCGTTCTCCTGTGGAAATATTCCCCCTTTTCCTTTTTTCCCCTCTGTTTTGGACATCTTCACCTGCGATGACCCTTTTCAGTGACAGAGTGCTGACGCAGCAGATGACAGAGTGGGAGACAGATGAGTGAAAGGATACTGGTTGCAATCCAGCTACAGAAGACAGCATCTGCCCGTTTCCCACAATTCACCACTGACCTTAATCTGATCATCGTCACATCATCCCTCGGCGTGATTGTTGTTAAGGAGGCCGTGAACGCTGCTGGCTCCCTCTCACGTCACCAGATGTCTGGATGGAGGCAAAAAAAGGGCACGCCGCTGGCTAGTTACCCAGCAGCACCGGCAGCAGCCGCTGCAGAACGAGCTGAGGAGACACTCTCTGCTGATAGGCTGAGCTGGTGGCTGACATGCAGATGTCCTGTCCTGCAGTCTGCCATTCATTCATTGTTCCTTCAATCCTGCCATCTTGTTTCCTTTCTTTACATCTCCTCTCCTCTACTCTTTCCCTCTCTTTCCATATCCTGTCTTTCTATTCCTTTCCTTCTCTTTTCTCGTTGCTTTTGCTTTTCGTCTATTTCCCTCTCATTTTGTTCCATTTCTATCTTTTCATTTATTTTCCTTGCCTTTTCTTTTTTGCTCTTTTCCTCCTCTCCTTTCCTTTCTACTTTTTAATGTCCTCTTCTCCCCTCTTCGACCTCTCTCATTTTATGTCTTTCTGTCCCTCTTTGCTTTTGTTTTCCTCTCTTATTTTCTCCTTTCTTTTCCCTTTCTTTAATTTTCTCCCCCCATTTCTCTTTTCCTTTCCTCTCCTCTCCTCTCCTCTCCTCTCCTTTCTTCTCTCCTCTCATGTTTGATGACTCTGTCCCAGAGCCGACCTGGTCTTCCTGTCGTTCCTCTCAATGGATTTGTGTTGCTTCATAAAATGCCTGGATGTTCTGTCTCGTCTGCCAAATCACATGAAGCGGACGACAGCGGTCGTTTGATTGCGCCGCTGTCGTCTGACCGTGATTGGATGCCGGAGCGGGCCGGGCCGGGCCGGGCTCTCCTCATCAGCCTTCCTTCTCTCTCCCGCAATCGCTCGGACGTCATAGCAACAGATGGCGGTTTGATTACAGAGCGGATTGTCCAATTTATCGCCCCTCATGCCCCTCAGCTCTGTATCGTGTTTCAATTAAATGGGGATTTGGAAGCAGCGCGCTGCAACCCGAGTCAATCCTGATAATTTATTAAGAGGAGCTATCACGAATGGAGGCGTTGACTGGAGGAGGTTGTTGGCATGATTCAGGAGCTCTGAGCCCCTCTGTGGGCTGGGGAGAAGTGGCATCAGCAGGAAGTGATTGTAATACCTGCCTGCCAGCGGCCAAATGCTGCTAGGCTTCAGTGGAAAAACCAAAAAGGTTCAGCCCAACACTCTTGTCGCTTAACTTTTGAGATGTTTGAGAGTGTTCAATCTTTACTCTTTACACCATCTGACCCTGAGCCACTAGAGTTGAGAGGTTGGAGAAGATATATTTATATATTTGGGCACCCCTGCTTCAGAAGGACATGTAGCAACAAACAGAAGATGTGCATTCATAGACGTCATAATATAGGAGGAGTCTAACCTGCTTGAGATGAAAGCACGCACCAGTTTCTCAGAGTCAGTTTGAGAAATGAATGCTCTAAGTTTTGATGTGTTTTTTTTAAGTGATGAAATGCAAAATTTCAAAATTGAGATCGGTATAAAAAATAATGCCAAGTTTTCTGACTTGCTCACTGTATTTCAGAGAATCCAGGTCTGAATAAATCTTTTGTCTATGATCTTTAGGACCAACAACGAGAATATCAGTTTTGTCTTTATTTAGCTGTATAAAGTTTTTGGACATCCAGCAATTAATATTGTTAATACAGTTTACTAGTTTGTTAACAGAGCTGAGATCATGAGGAAACTGAAATGTACAACTGTGTGTCATCGGCATATGACTGGTAGGATATATTGTGTTTCTTAATGATAATACCAAGCAGGATATTGAAGAGTAGTGGTCCAAGGGCTGAGCCTTGTGGTACCCCAGGCGTCCTTTAATTACAATCGGATGCAGTTTCTCTTAATAAACACCAGTGGTAGTGTTTTGCATTGAATGGCTTGATGCTATATGTGTGTTATGACTGTTTGTGCCTTTACATCAGTGTGTCTGTCTGTTGGCCAGGCTGTAGACTTTGCGGTCTGAGGACATACTTGGAGGAGTGTGTGTTTTATTGCCATTGTTTATCTCTTGCTCTTCAGTCAATGAGTCAGTCAATGTGTTTGTAAGGTGTGTTGCAGAATTGACTCACTCTAAATGCAGCCGTTTAGTGCTGCAAGGCCTGAGTCACTGTCCATATGGCAGATCTTCTCAGATAGATAGATCAATCTTCCCCAGCTGTCCGACTTCACACTCGGCTTCGAATCATCCCTGCTCGCGCGTCATAAAATCTTGAGTGAAGGGAAACAAAATCTGGACAAATCACACCTGGCCAGGCTCACCACTTCATCTGACTGCCATGTGGATTGATACCTATGACGTTCGACATGATCGGTCATTGCTAAAAATGTAGCTGTGAGCGGTATTATCTCACTCCATCTTTTTATTTTCATGCATTGAAAGCAGGAACAGTTTAGTAGTATCACATTTCACTATGTCACAGTTCCCGACTTGTACTCTGGGACGTACTCTAGGTGATTGTGGTGATTGAGCCCAAAAAAAGGATTACTCTGTCATCTATACTGTAGTTCCAGCATCATTTAAAATATCTGTCACGGCTGGAGGGAGCAATAAATTGGGGAAAGTTGCACAAAGTATTAAAAGATTTAACCCAATTTCAGGACATTACCTGCCATGACAGTAATACGTGGTACACATATGTAGCATGTCAAGACGTACAAAAAAGCTCAAGACTTATCTTACTAAGTCAGTACCACTTCATGCTTTTAGTCAATTCTCAACTGTTTTCTCTCTCTCCAGCCTCCAAAATTATTATTAGAATCAAGCATACAGTAATCCATCGAGAGGCGGATTAGTGTGGTGTCTGCAGTGATGTTTTTACCAAATTGTCATGGTCAAGACGAAGCTGAGCCTGAAGAGGAAGCTCCCAATTTACTAATCCATCTACGTATAGTACATTCCAACTTTCACCTTTTGGCCTTTATTAGTCATAATAATGAACTTTATTTCTATATCGCAGTTAATGCAACACCAAGAGCTTTACATAAAAGCAAAGAAACATAACAAAATAAACAAAAAGGCAAAGTAAAACAAGATCAAAATAATTGTTAGGTAGGGAATGGAGAGAACTGGGAAGTATTTATACAGTAAACTGTTCAACAACAGGATTGGACGACACAAGCACTGTCCACTCACTGGATTGAACTGGTTTGACTTATTGTCACACAAGTGGTCCCAACTTCAATCAGCCTCCGGTATGTTTTGTGTAGATGTGTGAATGCTACTTCACGTCCCTCGCCAATGTCATGTTTCCCAGGAGGGGATTATATATCCCATCTGGTCTGAGAGGATGTGACAGAGGGCAGGGGAACCAGCTGATGGAGATATTTAGTGTGTGTGTGCATGGGTGCGTTGTATATTGACCTGGCAGGTGGAGCAGGGATGTGGCAGTATAGTCGGTGATAAAAGAGGCTTAATCAACTCATTTACACCTCTGAGAGCCTGATTAACTCCCCACAGGAGCTAGGCTGGGTTACAGCTTAGTGTGGTTTAATTCATGACTGTATTGTAGTGTGTTCTACAAAACCCAGGATTTAAACCCAGCATGCGTTATGTTCAACCCCAAGTAAAACTGATTTTAAACTGCTGATTAGACAGAAAAGAGACCTGAAACATTTGAGTATAACCTTCTTAAAATACCATGAACCAGGAAAACTGTCACGTACGGAAAGTTGGCACCAGGAAAATTTGACTCCTTCAGTCATCACAAAAGCTTATTAATCTAAAGAACGTGAGATGTTAAAGAGGTACTTAATGATTGAACCCAGATAACCCTGATTACATCCAAATAAGAAAAAGGTTTTGCATACTCTGGCTCCATATACATATCTGTTTTTTTCTCATGACGTTTCGGCCCTCAGGCCTTCTTCAAATCAACACTCAAAGACAGACATGACCACAGGTACTATAAAGGCCACACCCTTTTTACATACACATGAACCTTATGCATGCACCTTCATTTATTTATTCAATGTTTAGACAAAGTTATTTATGATGTTCATTTAGAACTGGTGTTTTAACTACTGCTATATATCTATTTGGATTTCAATCAATATAAATGTATTTTTAAACATTTGAATATTGTAAAATGGTGATCTTTATACATAGTCTTAACATAGGTCGTGGTAATAATATTGATGTATTTCTACCCCAATGATGCTAGATGATTACCTAATCACCATCAGATGTGTGGGGTGGCTTATATAGTACCTGTGGTTGTGTCTGTCTTTGATCGTTGGTTTGAAGAAGGACTGAGGTAGCCTGGCTCCGCCCTCCTACGTATTTCCGCTCAATTTTCATTTCCCTTCAGTACTGCGTCTGGGTTTGCGGTATATTCTTGGGTTTTCTCCAGCCAATCTTTACTGGTCCAATCATTGAACAGAGGGAGTGGCTGAGAACGATGACGTTGAGGTCGTGCACTAGTTTGAGTTGTAGTTCTGTAATGGCGGCGGAGAAAGATGCGAGCGAAGCCATTCGGTCCGTTGTGGCAACGCTGCCGAATATCCAGAAGTTAAAGCCCGGGCAAGAACAATCTTTGCTGAGTTGTGTTGGTGGCCATGATGTTGTGGCCCTCCTCCCCACGGGGTTCGGAAAAATGGACCAGAGTCTGGTAGGACCAGGCTAGTGTACCAGAGTCTGGTAGGACCAGGCTAATGGACCAGAGTCTGGTAGGACCAGGCTAGTGTACCAGAGTCTGGTAGGATCAGGCTAGTGTACCAGAGTCTGGTAGGACCAGGCTAATGGACCAGAGTCTGGTAGGACCAGGCCAGTGTACCAGAGTCTGGTAGGACCAGGCTAATGGACCAGAGTCTGGTAGGACCAGGCTAATGGACCAGAGTCTGGTAGGATCAGGCTAATGGACCAGAGTCTGGTAGGACCAGGCCAGTGTACCAGAGTCTGGTAGGATCAGGCCAGTGTACCAGAGTCTGGTAGGACCAGGCTAATGGACCAGAGTCTGGTAGGACCAGGCTAGTGTACCAGAGTCTGGTAGGATCAGGCTAATGGACCAGAGTCTGGTAGGACCAGGCTAGTGTACCAGAGTCTGGTAGGACCAGGCTAGGACTGAGGGCCGAAACATCATCAGAATAAAAACAGATATGCATCCAGAGTGTGCGAGACATTTTTCTTATTTTAAAGTCCAGTGATCAGCACCTCACTACAACCCTTGGTGTGTTACTTTTCTATATCAATCCCTGATTACATCACCAGGGTTATATTTGCAGACTTTGCAACTACTCCCTCTGGAGCCACATGAAACATTTATTTTATTTTTAACTGTTATAACGGTTATCACTGGCTGACGAGAACACTGATCCTGATGACAAGTAAATTGTATTGATTTATCCTGATGTAAAAACAACATCAGTGCCACTTTACCTTATCCCTTCAGCTTTTGGCACACTTAAACCAATTTGATTAGTGAAAGTATGATGTGCAACTCTATCGCCAGACAAGAACCCTTTCATTATGCTTAGTTTCTTGGAAATACTGGGCTGTGATATGTCACACAGATATATTGGGCATCAATCTGATATAGGTCCATGCATTAACATATACTTAAGCAATAATTTCCTTATATTAATGTATCAAGTATTACAGATTTAAAGGGCACGCTTTGTCATTATAGTCTGCATTATGCATGACTTAACTTGATAAAAGCTTATATGTTAATGCCTTTTTAATGACAGCGAACACAGCTGGAAACATTACTGCTAATTTGGCTCAACAGAGAGGATGAGCCTGAGATAATTGAGGTGAGCGGTGAACGACGAGACAGGATTCAGAAGAGATCACAGACGGCCAGTGCTGGTGAGAATTAAAGCACTCTGAGTTACCTGAAAGGATGGTAAGGCTGCGTTCACACGCACTGCTGCAGCTGATGCTGCGCCATCGGTGTGTGAATGTTAATCTGATGAGCAGGTGGCACCGTGTACCGCGGCCTCAGCCTCAGTGTATGAATGGTGAATGGTCCCTGTACTATGTAAAAGCGCTTTGAGTAGTCGTTAAGACTAGAAAAGCCCTATATAAATACAGTCCATTTACATTTTTAAACAATCTGACGAAAAACTGTGAAACATAAAGTCTACTTGTGCTACATTTAATGAAACACAACAGGACGTTACACAAATGAGCCTTTTAAGTGACACTCCCACCTGTGAAATTACAAATCCCACTATGGCCACGCCAAGTCCCGCCCTACGAAGCAGCCTGATTGGTTGGGGTTAGGCATTTGACCTTGAGTGGTTAAGGTTAGGATAGCCGATTGGTCAGGGGATAGGACCTGAACAAATGGGGTTACGTTACCTTGCGTGAGCATGTACGCCTGGCCAATAAATGCTATTCAAGGGTGGGTCTTGGCGTGGCCGTAGTGGGATTCATAATATCGCCTCCACCGCCGCACAACACTGCGGCGAATTGCCGGGTCTGAATCTCGAATTGTCGGGTCTGCTCTGAATGGGCCCAAAGACCTAAGGTAACCGTATGAGAAGAGAGACTTCTCCGAAGTCCTTAAAACCTTTTTACATGCTGTCCTCCAGCTGTGGACCCACCACCCATGTTACAGCTCATGTTTCTCCCATCCCACCCGCAGCCTTCTCTCCACACACACACACACACACACACACACACACACACACACACACACACACACACACACACACACACACACACACACACACACACACACACACACACACACACACACACACACACACACACACGTTATTACCACACATTAAAAAGCCATATGGGTCATAATCAAACTTAATAAATTTCAGCGTCACTGCTCGCACATGGAGGGCAGGGGGCAGACGTCTGTGTACCTTGTATGTACATGTGTTTAATTAGCCTCTGACACGCTACACTGTGTGTGCATGAGGAGATGAAAACTATGGTAATTAGATCTGATAGCAGGAGCGTGGGCTGATGTGCTGCACCTGCAACTACCCACACATTAGTCACTGTGTGTTCACCTGCCGTTGTAAAAGTGTAACACCTGGGAATCTTAAGTCTAAAGCCTGACAGCCTGTTCTCATGAACCATACGTTCGAAAAGCTACGAAAAGTTAAGCACTGTAATGTGTATGATTTCCATGTTTGTTTTTTTGCTGTATGCACCACATTGACTGCTGCTGTATAAGAATGCGGCTGGCCGCGTAGGGAAGAGGTTGGGATGGGTGGATGGGTGGGTGTATGGATGGATGGATGGGTGGGTGGATGGATGGGTGGATGGGTGAGTGGATGGATGGATGGGTGGATGGATGGATGGATGGATGGATGGATGGGTGGATGGATGGGTGGATGGATGGGTGGATGGATGGATGGATGGATGGATGGATGGATGGATGGATGGATGGGTGGGTCGGTGGATGGATGGGTGGATGGGTGAGTGGATGGATGGATGGGTGGATGGGTGGATGGATGGATGGATGGATGGATGGATGGATGGATGGGTGGATGGATGGATGGATGGATGGATGGATGGATGGATGGATGGGTGGATGGGTGGATGGATGGGTGGATGGATGGATGGGTGGGTCGGTGGATGGTTGGGTGGATGGATGGATGGATGGATGGATGGGTGGATGGGTGGATGGATGGATGGATGGTTGGTTGGGTGGATGGATGGATGGATGGATAGATGGGTGGATGGATGGATGGATGGATGGATGGGCGTTAAAACACAGGACTTTCAAGCCAGGGAGCGGAGTTTGCTTACCGGGTTAAACAAAACAAAATTCACCCAGGAGATGCGTGTTCCTTGGGAATGTTATAATCCAAACCGCGATCTTTTTCCTAAACTTAACGTTCATGAGAATGCGTTGAGCCAGAGGACAAATGATTAGCTAAGGGTGGTACAGTTGGGACGTGGATTTGGCTGCTTCTCGATGTCGATACGTATTCACTGGTCAGAATAAATGAGTTAGGGTGAAACTTAATTGGATAAGAAATGAATGGTAATGCCTGAAAGAAAACGGGAGAAACATGTAATAAAATCCAGTGTTGCATTCACGTTATGTTCACTTTTCTCTATCTATCAATCCCAACCGTCATCGAGAAAAGCAGGTGTATAGCCACTTGACATCTCTAAATTGGGTTTGGAGATTTGTTAAAAAGTAAAAAAGGGAGCTACTATTCTACAAATAATCTCACTGATCTTCAATTCACGTATTGACTGTCTGTCACAGAGGTTTTATTTTGGTCCTGTTTGTTTGTTTGCGTGTTATTCGGGTATCTCAAAAACATGTCAGATGTTGGATTTTGATGAGATGTTTAAAAGAGATTTTCTAAAGATTTCTTAACAATGTGAGAAAGATGATTTTTGAGCATTGTCGTATTCTCTCATGAACTACTGCACATGCTTCAATGTAAGAACAGCTGGCTTGTTTGTCATCATCTGATGCAGATGATTTTAGTAAATTTAGATTTTCTCTCCCTGTTCTTCTTCCTAATCCGCTCTGGGAGAAGTGTTGCAGGATGAGAGAGATGGAGGGAGAGGTTGGTGTGACAATCTGGTCTGGGAAACTACTGGGCCAGAGATTAAAAGGGAATCCTTTATTTATTTATTTGCTGCCAGCCACTGTCGCTCGCCATGACGGACCTTTGAAGCTGGCGGCTTTGATTGGAATGCGATTTCTGTCCTGCGTCTGGCCTCTCAGACCTGTCACATCAGCCCTGAGCAGACACCAGAGGATGACTCCGACTCTCTGAGAAGAGGCAGAAAAAGATTGATGAAGACAATATGAGCAATCAGACAGCGATGGTTGACGGATGACTGATGATAGCGCTTGTGTGTTTCACAGGGTAAAGCCTAGCAGTGATGGGAATCTGGAATCAATAGGATGGTTCAGCAAAGGATTAGTTTGATTACCTGTGCTATAGATGCCCACTGAGTCCAACACCATGTTTCCCTCATTGATTCTCTCGACAGAAACGTGTAAAACTGATCTGACATTCTCAACAAACTAATATTGATAAAGTAACGACTGTGGTGGAGACATCAGTCGATGCACGGCCTCAGGGTTAGATGGAATTATAACTGTTAGGGTGCTTTAACATCTGTAGTTTGGTTAATTTGGTCCGCACCAAGGGCAAAACATTGTACATTGTAGCATTTTTCAACCGTTTCGGTTCCTTTTCACAACACACTATTTGCTCTTGTCCAGTTCGGTTGATGAGTTGGTGAAACGAACCACAATGCTGCAACAAAAGTCACGTAATAAGATTCACATCACTGGCCAGATGTGCCTTTGAACATATTTCCTAAACTGCTCTTCGATTGGTCAGAATTAACATGCAGGAAAACTTTCGGGAGTAAACAAAGAGAGGAGGAAAAGCCAGCAGACAACACGCCCCTTCTGCAAGTCCTACTTTTGAGAGACAACTGCATGGGGTTGATTGTAGTCCTGGTCATCATATACTACACTGTTTGACAGCCATCATAGCACAGTACAGCTGACTACGGCAGATGGTTTAGCTTTCACACCTATAGTTCGGTGGACTCGGTGCGATTCGGGGTTGAAGTTGCAACGTTGCATTTTTCATTTGATTCGGTTTGCATTCACACTGCACTTTGTCAAACACCAAACACTGTAAACAAATCAATATGGTTGCTTGTTTATTGGACAGAATATCCGAATTAAACTGGCTGACACTTCTGGTCTCAGAAATAATGGAATAATAAATGTAAAACGCCTTGGATTTTCTGGTTTTGTTTCTAATATTTGAGAAGAAGGCGAACAATGTAAGCAGCTGACAGACAGCGAAGGAAAGAGATGAGAGAGAGATAATAAACCTTTTTCACGTTGACATGTCATAGTAGGAAAAGCACAGGTGTATTCAAAACCATTAATGATGGCTGCATTCCTCTTAGGAGAGACCCTGGTGTTGTGCATTTCAGGTTTTGGTTAAAACGGATCAAACAGCTCAGGTGTGAAAGCAACCGTACATATTTTTGTCTATCCTACAAAGAGCCTGACGGCCATTTCCTTTCATTTCAGCATGATAACATGTTCATATTAGCAGATTTCTGTTCTTTTGGTGTTGTTTTGTCCTGACCAATAAGTAACAAGGAAGACCTCGAATCCCAACTTCAAATCCCTGCATTGCATTGGAATGGAAAGGAAATTTATTTATTTGAAACAGGGACAATGCACAAATAGGGCTGTGCGATATGGAGAAAATCCAATATCCCGATATTTTGGACCAAATACCTCGATATCGATACCACAACGATATTGTAGCGTTGACTATTGGTGCTTTCACAAAATATTTACACAATGAGATTTGATAAATGTCTTGGGCCAGGTTTTAGCAACAATTGCTAATTTCCACCTGTAGTCCCATCCCGTTATACGGACGTTTGGACAGTGGCTGTCAGCGTCTGAAGCGCCAAAACAAATGCCCTTCAGCGTGTGTGTAGATCGTACCGGGCAGAGCAGCAGCTACATGGGGTTTAGAGAGTAGTATGTAAGGGGGAAATTCCGTGTAGGGAGGTTGGTCGGGGGGGTGGATGTGTCAAACAACACAGGACTTTCACCCAGGAGACCGGGGTTCGTGCCCGCATGTGTCTTTAACCGTCCCATTATTGCTGCGTGTCACGGAAGCCGCTTTCTTCTTTTAAGAAAGATCCACCCACGACCTTTTCCTAAACCCAACGTCCCGTTATTCCCGCGTGTCACGGAAACGTAAGCCCACCCACAAGCTTTTCCTTAACATAACTGCGTCAAAAGTGACGCCAATAGTCCCGACCAAGCGAGTTTAGATAAAGCGCGTTGTATGACGCTAAAGGAGACTTTTAGCGTCAATAACAACGACAAAGGCACCTGACCAAGAGTCAGATTTTATGAGATGGGAGTGAGAACGTGTTGGTAGTCCTTGGGCAGGTATGACAATAATAAAATTAACAATTTTACAAAGAAATTTAACAGGATATACTTGACGTGGTGACCATAGTAATTAAAAAACAAGAAATCTAGCAACAAAAAAAAACAGGAGCACCAACAGCCCACTCACTCGGGGGGGGATTTAAACCTGTCCCCATGAACTGGTTCATTATCAGCATCGGTTCACCTTGTTATTTTTACTTCATATAGCCTTTTTTTGTTGATCACATATTTTACCACCGCATTTGTTTTATAAGCTAGAACGTTACCAGTCAATAAACCTAATGTTACGTTACAACCGTAAAACAGCGAAGCTAATAGTATAATAGTAACGTTAAGTAAAGTAGTAAGTAATAGTAGTTAAGTATATGCACACGCTACTATGGCATTTAAGATTTTTCTCCATACCGGTGACGACAAATAACGTTAACTCCCACGAGTTTAAAATGTATTGACATAATATAATAGTGGTTATAAAATGCTGAATCAGGAGCTAACGTTAGCCTATTAGTGTAACGTTACTTATTCACCCTTTATTCATGTTTTAACGTCACCATCCCACGTCTTGGACGGCAGAGGTGGCGACAAATTAAACACCTGATGCCGATGCTCCCTCACCATCTCCAGCTCCATCTCAGCATAAATGCTGTACAGCAAAAAAATCAGTAGCACATCCATTTCTGTCCACTGTTGAATTGCAGCGCCGAAGGCGGGCCTTTTCACTGACGTAATGACGCAATGACGTGCACTTGCTAGCCTGTTCCATTGTATGTGTTCTCCGAATGCTAAGAAGGAGCCTGGCCTAGCCTCTGAAGGATCCTTCCTTGGAAGGACTAGTCCTACCCAAGGGGGTAAGCTTCGCTTCAGAACGCGTAGCTCCTATGGCGCCATTTTGATGCTACCAAACGATCACCCGACGTTAGCATCCCATTGACTGCCATTCATTCTGACGTCACTTTGACAGAGAATACCTTTACATCTGAACCGTTTAAAGACTCTATTTGTCCGTTGTTTATTTCTAAAGAAACACGACAATGTATAAAAGGCTCCATTACCTTGTAGCTCACGTTATGGCTCCGTAGCAGACGTTGTTATAAAAATAGGCTAACGATTGGGTCATAACCACGAGACTTACTGTACCGTATAGTACAGGAGAAGCTCTCAAGCAGTTTGGACTTCCATTAGCTGTTTACCAAGGAAGGATCCTTGACATTGAGAAACGGCTTCTCTCTCTCTCCCCCCTCCCCAGCACACACACTCAGACAGAAGCAGCAGCTTAGGCACATTTGAGTACAATCCAACTCTAGACACTCATACATACACGGATACACACACACAGACACCCACACACACACTCACACTCACATATACAGTATCTTATAGATGTGTGCAAACTTGCTTACTCAACAACCAACTCTTTGTTAGGCATGATAAAGTGTGGGACCATTCTGGTCCTTGCTTGTGTTGCTGTGTAAACGTGTCCCTTTTCTTTTCCCTGTATGATTAAGTATTGGTGCACAATGTGAGCTCTGGAAAGCCTGGAACACTTCCATAGTTCCATGTCAGTCGTTAGTGCTTAAAACCATCTGGTTAGATGTTATCTTTGTGTCTATTTGTCCTTTTATCCACAGGAATTACAAAAGCACACAAAACGAAATGTGCACAAGAGATGCAACAACTGGTGCTACAGTTTTGGTTTTTTTTGCAGCCCGGAGGTCTGAACTCAGTTTACCCTGCTGAGGTGCCAACTGGCAGTAAATCCAGAGCACAGCAGGCAGGTCAGAGCGGAAACAGCTACAGGCAGCATCTGTATGTCCAGACATTTTACTCTTCAGAAGCCGCTGTATCACTTCATGACACTCATCTGCAGCTGCTGCTGGCGAAATTGAAATAAAGTATATATATATAATAAAGGCCTCAGATCATCATATGGTTTGGTAGCCTGACGTGGTCATACTCAGATTCTAGTCAGAATATGAGTCTGATGCTGCTCCATTGGGATGTGAAGAAAAGGCCTCTGCACTTAATTGGATAGACCTACAACCAATCAGAACAACGGATAGACCTACAACCAATCAGAACAATGGATAGACCTACAACCAATCAGAACAATGGATAGACCTACAACCAATCAGAGCAACGGATAGACCTACAACCAATCAGAACAACGGATAGACCTACAACCAATCAGAACAACGGATAGACCTACAAACAATCAGAGCAACGGGTAGACCTACAACCAGTCAGAACAACGGATAGACCTACAACCAATCAGAACAACGGATAGACCTACAACCAATCAGAGCAACGGATAGACCTACAACCAATCAGAGCAACAGAGTTGTAAACAGATTCAACCCAAGTGCTCTTTGGTGACGTGGTTGATTACGTTAGTGTTGATCATCTGTCCATCGTCGTATAAAGCCCGCCCTGACGATTTGATTGGTCCAAACAGCTCTGGTTGGAGCATAGTTGCTCCACAACGGATCAAGTCCAGACCCAACTTCCCGACCTCAAATGTTGTGGGCGGGGCTAAGTTCGGCTGGCCTCCAGGCTAATGGTTTGGAGGACTGGTTGGGAATGAAGATGAGGAACAGCCAAATGTCTGAACGATGATGATGATGATGATGATGATGATAGTTGTTGGGGAAAGATGCTGAGCCTGCTGTGCAGCATGAAACAGACACAGTGGTTTTAACAGGCTGTGTGTGTGTGTGTGTGTGTGTGTGTGTGTGTGTGTGTGTGTGGTGGACTCAGGTGGTTGACTGCTGCTCGCAAACTGTGGGGAGAGAAGGATCTTTGAACAGTCTCTCATCAGGTTTATTACTGTGTGCTTCATCGGCAGAGCTGGGCAGAATACCACATCTGTTGATGAAATCTTCAGTTTAATTTGTCTGATATTTCGGAAAAGCTAAAACATGTTTTTATTAAGTAAATTAACATACAATATTCTAACATACTGGTGAAACATACGGTGAAAAAATCCTTATTGTAACAAAGATAAAAGATAAAAGACAGAGTATCGTGTTTGCATTAAACAGCTCCAGCTCCCATGATGCTTCTGTGGCTATGACTCCCTGGGTGCCTCTGAATGATAACAGAATAATTACTGTATTTATCTAAGAAGACAAACACCACGCTGTTTTGATAATGGATTAAACTGGTTTGAGTCATTTTTTGTTGATTCCAGCTGCTTAAAGGTGCTCTGAGCGATGTCGGGTGACGTTACTTCTTGTTGACGTTTGAAGTATTGTCAAACAAGCTCGCCCCTCCCTCCTCCTCACCCCGTCCCCTCCCCCTCCCTTCCACGTACTAATACATCCATGGCACTAACCCCCCAACCCCCACCCCCAAATCCTTCTTGTCGGTTATTGGCTGGAACACTCTTTGTTATGTTTGGTGGTGCAGGTTGGCGCAGTTTGTTTTTGTTGATGTTTGTAGAGCCTGGGCTGTCTACAGAGACCGTGTTTTTTTACAGTGTGTTCAGGGGACAGGCAGCTAGCAGATAGTGAGGAGATGTTTTTTACAGTGTGTTCAGGGGACAGGCAGCTAGCAGATAGTGAGGAGATGTTTTTTTTACAGTGTGTTCAGGGGACAGGCAGCTAGCAGATAGTGAGGAGATGTTTTTTACAGTGTGTTCAGGGGACAGGCAGCTAGCAGATAGTGAGGAGATGTTTTTTTTACAGTGTGTTCAGGGGACAGGCAGCTAGTAGATAGTGAGGAGATGTTTTTTTACAGTGTGTTCAGGGGACAGGCAGCTAGCAGATAGTGAGGAGATGTTTTTTTACAGTGTGTTAAGGGGACAGGCAGCTAGCAGATAGTGAGGAGATGTTTTTTTACAGTGTGTTAAGGGGACAGGCAGCTAGCAGATAGTGAGGAGATGTTTTTTTACAGTGTGTTCAGGGGACAGGCAGCTAGCAGATAGTGAGGAGATGTTTTTTACAGTGTGTTCAGGGGACAGGCAGCTAGCAGATAGTGAGGAGATGTTTTTTTACAGTGTGTTCAGGGGACAGGCAGCTAGCAGATAGTGAGGAGATGTTTTTTACAGTGTGTTAAGGGGACAGGCAGCTAGCAGATAGTGAGATGTTTTTTTTACAGTGTGTCTCAGGGGACAGGCAGCTAGCAGATAGTGAGGAGATGTTTTTTTTACAGTGTGTTCAGGGACAGGCAGCCAGCAGATAGTGAGGAGATGTTTTTTTTACAGTGTGTTCAGGGGACAGGCAGCTAGCAGATAGTGAGGAGATGTTTTTTTACAGTGTGTTCAGGGGACAGGCAGCTAGCAGATAGTGAGGAGATGTTTTTTTACAGTGTGTTCAGGGGACAGGCAGCTAGCAGATAGTGAGGAGATGTTTTTTTACAGTGTGTTCAGGGGACAGGCAGCTAGCAGATAGTGAGGAGATGTTTGCTGTATGTGACAAAAAATGTTATAGCCTAAACAACGCGTCACATCGCTTAGAGCACCTTTAATTGTGAATAACACTCCTCTGTGACAGTAAACTGAGTATCTTTGGGTTGTGGACAAAACAAGACATTTGGGACAAAATGAGACAAAACTTGCTGAAGAACCAACTACAATCCTTAGATCTGAGAAAGTCTTTGATTTTACATTCATTTGGCTCAGGTGGTACACAAAACGGCTTGTGTGCTGCACCTAAGCTTTATAACACTGTAGAAGGGAAAACCCCTGTATTGGCTTTGTGATTGCTGAGGCATGAGTGTGTTGAACTAGAAGTGTCAGGCGTCACATTAAACAGACCATCAAGCTTTACAGGCGAGCCCGTCCAGAGCTTAAACGTTGGATTTTTTGCTTTCAGCAAACAACGAACAACATGGGTGTGAAAACTCCCTGGAGCCGCTTGTTGTGATAAATGTAATATAACACATACACTGTGTGTGGGCGTGTTTTGCGTGTGTGTGCGTGTGTGTGTGGGTGGGTGCGTGTGTGTGTGTGTTTGCGTGTGTGTGTGGGTGGGTGCGTGTGTGTGTGTGTGTTTTTGTGTGTGTGTGTGTTTGCGTGTGTGTGTTTGCGTGCGTGTGTGTGTATGTGTGGGTGCGTGTGCCTGTGTGTTTGCGTGTGTGTGTGGGTGGGTGCGTGTGTGTGTGTGTTTGCGTGTGTGTGTGGGTGGGTGCGTGTGCGTGTGTGTTTTGCGTGTGTGTGTGGGTGGGTGCGTGTGCGTGTGTGTGCGTGTGTGTGTGTGTGTGTCATGTCTGTTTCCATTAGCGTTCAGGCTGCAGGTTCTGGCCCGAGCCCAGTGAAACAGGCCCGTGGTGGCAGTCTCATCATTTTGTTTAGCGTCTGACTGTGTTTCCGTGTTCGCTGTTAATGACGATGATCTCTTTGATGTCTTTGTGTAACTCGTTATCTTTTTTTTTCCTGTTTCTCTCCAGGTGGAGCGGGAGATAGCCATTCTGAAACTCATAGAGCATCCCCACGTTTTAAAGCTGCATGACGTCTATGAAAATAAGAAATACCTGTAAGTACATTTGTCCAGCTGCATTCACACGGTGAGCAGCCACATCATCACTCTTTTGATTAAGGATCCACGATACAACTTCATCTTTTGTAATCATGTGCTTTTTAATAACGGCTTTAATATGCAGGAAAGATATTGTGTAAAGAGATACATGAGTAGCTACAGATGGATACTCGAAATATTGAGTCTTTAGGGCTTTAAGTAGTCTTTATCGACGACATTTCATTTCTGGGATTGCTCCCGTGCCACCAGAAATTCCTCCAGATGTCCCTGATTTTGGCCGGATGTCCGTCACCTTCCTCTTCCTTTGTGTTGGCGTTCTAACCTCTGGTGGATTTGTGAGGACTGTGGTTAACTGCTCCTCAGATCTCTGCAGGGTAAATCCAGACAGCTAGCTAGACTATCTGTCCAATCTGAGTTTTCTGTTGCACGACTTTTGAATGTACACGTTCCACCAAAACAAGTTCCTTCTGCAGGCACCGTGGCTCCGTCCGGAGCTTAGCACCGCCCAAGACGATTGTGATTGGTTTAAAGAAATTCCAATAAACACGTTTTTCTCCCATCTGACAATGCTGTGTGGACTAGCCAGACCCTCCTCTGCAGCGCTGTGGAGGAAGGTCTGGCAAAGCGAGACTAGGCTTTTAGTTATGAGTTATGTTGTAGGTTTGGGGATCATACCAGTAAGTTATGGTAATATTTTACTCAGCAACTTTATTACTGACATCTAGTGAATTGCCACAATTAAAAAAAAAGTTATGTTCACGCGGAAAAATGAAGAAATACAAAAGTTATGTCATTGTCTTTTTAAATGTCTAACATCAACCTGAACTGACACTTAACAAGCTGGTGTTCAGGACTTTATAGTGGAAGCAGAAGCAGGTTTTATAACTTGCTGCTTTGCTACTGAACATACACATACGTTACTTCAAGCTGAAGCATAAAAACAAGAACAAAAAATCAGTGCTTATGTTAGCAAGCTAGGCTAACTAGCTCACACTTTCCAAGAAGAATACAAATATCACACGTCGCACATCGGGGCCTCCCTAAAGTAGTAAAATAGTACCGTATTTTCCGTAAGTCTCACTTTTTTTCATGCTTTGGCTGGTCCTGCGACTTATAGTCAGGTGCGACTTATATATCAAAATATATATAATATAACATGTTTTTAAATGTTATTTCATGCGGAAAACATTACCGTCTACAGCCGCGAGAGGCGCTCTAGGCTTGTGAGGACTATATGCTGCTCCTAAAGACAACTGAGAAAGAAAAGAAGCTGCAGGAGACTGCAGGTAGTAAAACACGCAGCCGGAAACGGTCATCGAGCAGCAGAAGGAGAGTTTGGAGTGAGAGAGAAACTTGTGAGGGACTGGAGAAAAGGTTAGTCTTACTGCAATGAAGAAAACAAAGAAAGCTAGTCGCGCTGAAATCCAGATGGCCAGAGCTGGAGGAAGGAGTCCACAGATGGGTGCTTGATACAACGTGCTGCTGGGGAGAGCTCGTCAACAGAGCTGTTACTACGACGTTAACATAGAGGGACACTTCTATCGCTATTCAGCCCTCTTGTTCTGGGGGCTGCTGGGTAGTTTAATAACTGTTAATGTGTTACGTTAACGTAGAGGACACCTACCGTATTCAGCCCCTTGTTCTGGCTGCTGTTGGGTAGTTTAATAACTGTTAATGTGTTACGTTAACATAGAGGACACCTACCGTATTCAGCCCCTTG
>NC_135855.1:39846389-39848889 GCF_031162955.1 Sander vitreus
AGGCCAGGAAGTTCTTCAGACAGATCATCTCAGCCCTGGACTTCTGCCACAGCCACTCCATATGGTTTGTTACCTTTACACTCACATGAGG
Source organism: Sander vitreus (assembly GCF_031162955.1). Lineage (NCBI taxonomy): Eukaryota > Metazoa > Chordata > Actinopteri > Perciformes > Percidae > Sander > Sander vitreus. The sequence continues at coordinate 39,846,481 of NC_135855.1, forward strand.
AGACTGAGATCCTAAATAATATATCATTTATATCAGCAGGTTGTGTTTGGGAAGTTCCGTTATACACAGCTTTGTACTTATACATCAATGATTTTCAACCACAGAGTAACGTCAGGCAATCTGCTTCCTGTTTACACCGGCACGCACATGCCCAGTGTGTGTGAATGGTCATGTGATATGCGTTGTCAGACGTGTTAAGGGTGCCGTAGGTAGGATTGTGAAGATCCAGGACTTAGCCAAAGAATGTGAACATCCACAACTTCTCAGTCTCCCCCCTTTCTGCTAAAGCCCAAAACGGTCGCCTAAGCCCCTCCCCCCACAAGGGAGAATCAATGGGTGTGCATGAGCAGTGACTGACACGTAGTTAGACACCCCCCCCCTGGTCCTGATTGGTGCATCTGAACAGTTAGACACCCCCCCTGGCCCTGATTGGTGCATCTGAACAGGGAGCGGTGGATTTTTGCAAATCGCACTCCAGGCTGTAGGTGGAGCCAGAGGAGTGAGATATATTTTTTTGAATGACCAGCTTCATGTAGTTCTACTGGAACATAGGGTCAGTTTCAGCAAACATGACAGAAAGTTAGTTTTATAAGGCTTACCTACTGCACCTTAAATATAGACAGAGATTAGTTGTGTTACAGCGCTAAAACTCTCGTTTTTGTCTTAAAACGCCTCCTAAAAATGGAAATGTAGTAGTGTAGATGTAGCCTTAGTTAGCATCACAAACTACAGTTAGTTTCTACCGAATTAAAAGAGAATTGTGCACCCTTGACAGTGATTTGCATGAGGTCAGTGAATATAAAGCTCAAAATAAATTCTCTGCAGACAGAAAGAAACTTAGGCAGCACCCACAAATGTTTATTTTCTCAGAATTGTATCTGGAGTAAACTGGAGTGTTTGTTCAGTTTTGACGATTGAACAACACGTTGGCCCTTGTGTTGCCGCTGGCTACAACTGATGAGGAAAGAGCCTGAAGAGGAGGCACGACTTTAGAGGCTGCAGCTCCTCTTGATCTCTTTTCATCTCGAGAGCACCTTCAGATTCTCAACGCATGGCTGCAACACTGAGTATCTAAGAGCATTCGCACATCAAAGAAGTTCTGCCTCTGACTCTCTCTTTAGACGTCAAGTGTTTAGCTTTGAAGGACCAGACTTCTGGAGGAACCAAGGAGATAGACAACTAGAGTCTAGGAGCTCTTAGCTTTTGGTTTGATATCCTGCCCTCATTTTGAGTAAAAGGGATTTCTGATACTGACTTGGACCTTCTTTACACCTGGAGTGCGTCAGTTCTTGATGATTGGACTGTAATAAAGTAGGCTTGGGTGCAGAAAAAAGTAGTGTAGGTGTGAATGCTTTCAGGACTAATTGTTTCCCATTTCACCCACACCACCTTCAGAGGCTGAAGCATAAAAGCAGAGTGCCTGCAAATGTCAAGATCTTATTTATTCAGAAACCATAAAGCAGCAAAAGCAAACAGTCAGAAAATGTGCACTTCACTTTGAGGACTATAATAATTAAATGTGTTTAGCCCAAGTCGTCCTGACTTGCATATATGCTTTCATTACAACACACGTGATATCAGAGAAACCTTTAGGACATAGTGCATGCATTGCATACATTTACTTTGTCTTTGCTTACATCCTTCAACTCTCTGCATAACACATACAGTATATGAGATATCCGAATAGCTCAGACCATAGAACTAAAATGGATAGAAAGGCCATTAAACTGTTTGCTACTTGTAGTCATTTGATTGGTACACAACAAAATGGCGATTGTTTTTAGTTGTCATAGTGACGCGTCAGTGGGGCCGTAAACTGTGTCACTGCTCGCTGGGAAGAAAGCCGCCGACGCTTGGGAGATGTTGTCGGAGTTGCAGGGAGTGAGGAGGGACAGTTAGACCCAGCAGCAGTGGGTCATCAGACCGCTAACGTTAGACCCAGCAGCAGTGGGTTAGCGGACCGCTAACGTTAGACCCAGCGGCAGTGGATCAGCAGACCGCTAACATTAGACCCAGCGGCAGTGGGTCAGCAGACCGCTAACGTTAGACCCAGCGGCAGTGGGTCAGCGGACCGCTGACATTAGACCCAGCAGCAGTGGGTTAGCAGACCGCTAACGTTAGACCCAGCAGCAGTGGGTCAGCAGACCGCTAACATTAGACCCAGCGGCAGTGGGTTAGCGAACCGCTAACGTTAGACCCAGCAGCAGTGGGATCAGCAGACCGCTAACATTAGACCCAGCAGCAGTGGGTCATCAGACCGCTAACGTTAGACCCAGCGGCAGTGGGTCAGCGGACCGCTGACGTTAGACCCAGCAGCAGTGGATCAGCAGACCGCTAACATTAGACCCAGCGGCAGTGGGTCAGCAGACCGCTAATGTTAGACCCAGCGGCAGTGGGTCAGCAGACCGC
>NC_135855.1:39853889-39883889 GCF_031162955.1 Sander vitreus
GGGCTTAAAACTCCGTCGAGCACATTTCTCTCCTCAAGTCGGAGATCAGCGTTTTCCCTATCATTATAGGGTGTAGGCGCCATTTTGGGCAGCACCTAAGCCAAATTAATGTAACCTAATGATTATTTTTAGATCTAATGATTGTAGTTGGTAGTAAATCTTTAGAAAGTTTTGTCTTTTAGCTTTTTGCGTGTTATTTATTTATTATATTCTCTAGCTTTTCCAATGTTTTAGACACATAAAGGGTGATAATAATGGTCCAAAGTGATGTAGGCCTGCACGATAAATCATAAAATCGGCATCTCGATTCACCCCTGTTCATGATTACATTTTTAAATGACCTTGATTTGTCTCCTTCAATTAATTTATTGAAAGCATTTGACATTGACATTAACATGTTTTAATTATGTAAAGACATGTTCAAGGAGTTCAGATAGAGCCTGTATCAGGGCCACTTGTACTTCAATGTGTTATACGTCACTATTTTTGGTAGCCTACTTTACTTAAATGGCCAGTATGTACTTTATCTTCATTTATTGAAGCCTCTGTGTTTACAGGCTTGTGGTGATGCACTATAGGTGCCAAAAAACATCTATAAAGTGATAGATTGTAATTGTTTTTTATTGAAAAACTTCACATTTTCTTGAGGAAGGACCCCTAAAAAAATGCCGCCAAATACGGGCACCTAAATCTTTCAAAAACCTAGGGAAAACACTGGAGATGTCTGTGCACTTCCCTGAAATCTGAGATTCAAACATAGCGCGGGCAAGCTACATTTGGTACGTCACTAATGTGTAAACCAATCGCTGTCTTAAAAGGAGAAACACTATTCGAGGGGGGCAAGGACTTTGACACAACACCAGAAAAGAAACCTGAAGCCTCCGGCGCAGAACAGACTGTACAGAGAGCACCGTCATCGTAGATGTCAGCCACTCACAGTTACAAGCTAACAAGCTAATAAGCTACGTAAACAGATAAAAGACGCTAACTGCACTTAACTATTCCGATAAGTCTGCTAGTCGCCGTGCTCAACAGACTCTGGGTTTAACTGAAGCTGGGTTCAGACGCAACGCAGAAACTGTAGTTGCAGATACAGCTTGCAGAGCTCTCATTTCTTTATTGGGATCCCCATTAGCTGCTAACAATGTAGCAGCTACTCTTCCTGGGGTCCACTTAACATAGGCATAAAAATACCAAACATACAATTTTACATACATGTAAAACAAGACATATAGTGCAAGTAAAAGAATATCACTGTGTACATGTTTCGTAAATCAAAGTCAAATAGAATAACATCACATTCCGACAATAGTAGCCCGTCATAGTCATATTAAATAATGTTTAGTTATTGTTTAAGTGTTTTCGCTAAACATTATAGACCTGCACACTGCATCAGTCCGGGGTTTTTGCTTGACTAGCTAACCCCTAGCAGCCTGTCGTGTACTATAACTCTGTTGGTCTCTCACATAATTTATCTTGGAGCACAGACAAATTGTCTGTTTACTAAAACAGGCATTCCTTAAAAAATTCATATGGTTGCATGCCAACCTCTTGTCTACTCTGAGCCACGAGAGACAGGCGCCCGCCCACGCCTCCTTAGATGGCCGTCTGCTTGCCGGCCTCCTGTCTGAACCCAGTGTGCGACTCAAACATGTAGACCGATCCTGAATCCCTCCAATGTAGCTAAACATAAAGTATGTATGATTTTAGAGCCAAAAGTTATAAAAACATTAGTATTGTCCTTTAAAGCTGCATTGTGTAAGAATGTCTCCCATCTAGCGGTGAAATTGTATACGACAACCAACTGAATATTACTTTCTAGCCCCTCCCATTCCGAGCACGTTTTAACTCCTACGGTGGCCGAACCTGAAATGATCTCTGAGTATCTCCATCGTTTACACGCAGCTGTTCTAGCCGCTCCAATATTAACTTTGGTCTTGTTGCTTTGCCTGTCACGTTGTCGTTTTAATTCCCTTTTTCGCTTCCTTGGCGACTCCGTTACATGTCCTCGAGAATAGGCGTGATCCTCCATCTTCAACAGGCTTTCAAATCTGCCGGCTAGTCGCGCGTAATCTCCCGGCTGGCGTTCGTCACGGTGCCACTGAGTGTAAAAGCACGAAAGGCAGAGGCATGTCCCTCTTTGGCTAACGTATTATAAAGATGGAGGCGCTACATGGCGGCCGTCATTCGAGCGACTCCCGCGTATGTATTCTGAATGTCAGATTCTACGCTTACGAGAATACTTTGATTAGTTGGTGGAAGTAATTACACATGGATGAGTACATATTTGTGAAAGAACAAAGGTTTTTTTTTGCTAAGATCAACTCAACAGATGACACAATGTAGGTTTAAGGGAATGATTTAAAACGTTAGTGGTGTTTTCACGTTGTGGAACCGGCGTTGCTGTGGTCATGTGTTACCCAACAGGATGAGCCATCATCACTGGAATTTGGTTTAAGGCTATTTCATTTTGAGTTACATAATGCTCACTTAGCTAACAAAAAAATAATCCACATTAAAAATCAGGGAATAAAAGTCTTGTATTTTCATGGATTACGGGGTAAAGTGGTTCATGTTTCTTCTTCAGAGAGCGTTATGTCAGAAGGTTGTGCTTATGTTTCACCTGCGTTGTCATTCTTCACTTGATTGAGTGTGTGGTGTTGTGTAACGCTGTGAGTCCTTTCCAGCATAACCTCCTCTCTTTGCATCTTTCACAGATCTCCGCACTACGCCTGCCCAGAGGTTATCAGGGTAAGTGCTGTGTTTCTTTCATTCAGTAATAGCAGCTCCGACCTCACTCTCCACAATGGCTCTTACATCACTGCTCCATCCTCTCTGCATTCATTCACTCGCTGCTCCTGCGGTCTTTGGAACCTTCCCCCTCCACTCAGTTCAAAAACACTGTGCACACTTAAAAGAACAGCTATTTGTGATGTAGTCTTGCATTTTCTTTGTCCATTTTGTTCCCTTATTTCCTGTTTGGTCTTGTGGACAGCAAACTACGTTCATAAAAGTGCTTGTTTTGTTATCGACAGGCTCAGATTAATATTCTAAGTGTCTGACAACATTATGGAAAGGATTTCTAAGGAGGTCGACCTTTCTGTTAAAGAGTAAGATCCTTTTTTTAAAACATAAAAACATCCACGAAATTGCGTTCAAACCCACCAGACTCCATGTAAATAAACAGTCATTTTAGCATCGTTAAACACACTTCATTCAGAGTCGACAGAAACAAAAATAGAATCATGAAAAGCCGTTTTGGGGTCGTCCTTCCACTTTTCAAACCATCAAATCTCTAGTTTTGGTTGAAATAAACACATAGTTTACCGACTTACATGTAAAAATATGTTGGCTCTATACACGCTAAAAGTATTGCTTTTTTAAATGGAGTCTGGTGGGTTTAGCGCTAGCAACTTAGGGTCCAGGTTGGAAAAAACGGTAGTTACCCTTTAACTTTGATCGGGACTTTTTTTTGGTTTGGACGACCAATAGGAGCCGTTGTGTATGGCTATGGGTATAGCTGTTTTTCTCATATGGATTCCGGACAATATCCAACGAGTCAGGTCTGGACGTATTCAGGAGTTTCCCTTTCTAACATGAAGCACACAACAGCAGGAGTTCCTAAATCTCGTCGTCTCTCCAGTTAGACACTTTCGTTGGCGTCTTTGTGTAAATCACCCTTCTTCGTCTTCACCTTCGGATGTTTGTTTTCTTCAGGTTGGCTCCAACTGTGTGATAGCAATGAATCTGTTCTAGTGTCTTCTCTCCTCTGGGACAGTAAACTGAATATCTTTGAGTTGTGGACAAAACAAGACATTTGAGGACGTTGTCATCTTGGGCTTGCTGCAATGCAGTCAGCATCACTAATTGCTGATTGTTACGTTGTAGGTCCATCCATATATGGGCGTGTTTTTCCATTAAGCACAGCGAGGAGCCAAAGCTCACAGCAGTCAGAGTGATTTACAGTTTGTAAAACAGAGTTGAATGAAGAGTTAACGATGTCTCATCCCTGTCTCTGTCCGTCTGAACCAGGGGGAGAAGTACGACGGGAGGAAAGCCGATGCATGGAGCTGTGGAGTCATCCTGTTTGCACTTTTAGTGGTGAGTGACAGCAAATAAACTTACCTCGTTCCTTAAAGTGGATATTTTATACTAGAACAGACTTTGGGATCATGTAAACCATATAAATAAAATGGATAGAAAGGATAATGAACATATGGTTTTGTATTCATGACGCAAGGTAGGACTTTTCTCTGACTTTGGGAAAGCCGTGTTCTAAACCTTTTCATTAGGGAAGCTGTGAAGTGACACAGCTGTAGGACGTGTACCTGGACTGTTTGCTCTTTTCAGACCTTTCCCCTGCAACTGCATCAGTCCGTTTGTAATTTAAAATGTGCTGTCACAGGAGAAACCCGTTCTCTCTCCCGGTTTGACGCAGTGTTGCAGGAGAAAGAGAAGCAGAAGTTGATTTAGTTTGCTCCTGAGGCACATTTTAATGCTGAATGAAGTCTTTATTTGTGTTCCACGGTGAAGAGAAGTCACTGAAATGCTTCGACACAAACACACACACACACACACACAAGGTGACATCCAAATACTTCCTTTGACGGGAACTTGTGTGTGTTATAAATACAAAAATCTAACATCTGTGCATCTGCTTTTTACATAAGCATCACTTGTGTGTGAGGAAATAGTGGATGCTGTAATGTCATGAGTCTTGCTGGAGACCAGAGTGCCTGTTCTTGTACATGCAGTGCGTGTTTTTTTTGCACCAGGGATAGTATGCTGGAAACACTGTGTACCAATTAAACATTGAAACCACATTATAAATTAAATGAGTTCAGGAATGAAACTGTCCTGCCCTAACTAACATGCCTTTACTATGGTCACAATGTGTTCAGAAATAGTGCAGTGCTCGTTCAAAACGTGCCTGTTTGGAACTTGGCCTCGTGAACCATGTACCCCCAAATTACTTAATCAAGGACCCCAAAGCACGTACTACCATATAGTGTCTGGCTTTTGTTTGATGGCTAACCCTCTGTCTCTCCCTCTCTCTGTCTCTCTCTCCCTCTCTCTCTCTCTGTCTCTCCCTCTCTCTGTCTCTCTCTCCCTCTCTCTCTCTCTCTCTCTCTCTCTCTCTCTCTCTCTCTCTCTCTCTCTGTCTCTCTCTCTGTCTCTCTCTCTCTCTCTCTCTCTGTCTCTCTCTCTCTCTCTCTCTCTCTCTCTCTCTCTCTCTCTCTCTCTCTCTCTCTCTCTCTCTCTCTCTCTCTGTCTCTGTGTCTCTCTCTCTGTCTCTCTCTCTCTGTCTCTCTGTCTCCCTCTCTCTCTCTGTCTCTGTGTCTCTCTCTCTCTCTCTCTTCTCCTTCTGTTTCTCTCTCTCTCTCTCTCTCTGTCTCTCTCTCTGTCTCTCTGTCTCTCTGTCTCTCTCTCTGTCTCTCTCTCTCTCTCTCCTTCTCCTTCTGTTTCTCTCTCTATCTCTCTCCCTCTCTCTCTCTCTCTCTGTCTCTCTCTCTCTCTCTCTCTCTCTCTCTCTCTCCTTCTCTCTGTTTCTCTCTCTCTGTCTCTCTCTCTCTCTCTCTCCTTCTCCTTCTGTTTCTCTCTCTCTGTCTCTCTCTCTCTCTCTCTCTCTCTCTCTCTCTCTCTCTCTGTCTCTCTCTCTCTCCTTCTCCTTCTGTTTCTCTCTCTCTCTCCCTCTCTCTCTCTCTCTCTCTCTCTCTCTCTCTCTCTCTCTCTCTCTCTCTCTCTCTCTCTCTCTCTATCTCTCTCCCTCTCTCTCTCTCTCTCTCTCTCTGTCTCTGTCTCTCTCTCTCTCTCTCTCTCTCTCTCTCTCTCTCTCTCTCTCTCTCTCTCTCTCTCTCTCTCTCTCTCTCTCTAGCTCGCTCCACCACTTTGTTTTATAATTATATAATTTTGACATTCTTTCAGGGAGGGCAGGGTCTGATTTGACATTCCCCTTTAAAATGTTTAAACGTCTCTGTTTTGCGTCGTGTGTGAAGCAGAGACATGAGACTGGTGTCATTCAGCACAAGCATACAGTCACATAAAAACACATAACACAACGGCTCATCATATCAGCAGCATTATAATGCGACGGTGACAAGTGAGCAGTCAGAGAAGTAACTGTTTGTGCACACATGCGTGCTCTTCTCTTGATTAAGATGCAGCGCGTAACACAGCCATCATGTGAAGATAAATCTCTCCAATTGAGTTGTTTTTGATTACCAACGCAGTGTCAGTGGCCATCTGGCTCCGTCCTGCTCCTTTTCAATGACAAGGAAAACTGTATCAGTCATCACGTCACTGAGCGCGCTCCCCAGCTGGCGAGCAGAGGCAGAGCCGGCTGGCTGTGATACAAACCGCTTCATCATCGCTGACTTATATCGCTCACATACTGCATCCAGTCCTCCTCTATGTCAAAATCCATGGGGATTCATGGTTGAGGACAAAAGACTGTCCTCCCCATGAAAATCCAAGACATTGTTTGTACATGCAGCAATTACGAATAGAGATGTTCAGATACCGATACCAGTATCGGAAAAGCCTCCAATACTGTCTAAATGCTGGTATTGGTATTGGAAAGTACTGGAGTTTATGCACCGATCCGATACTACGTGATTTAGAACTGAAGAAAATCTACTTTAAAGTAGTTTATCATGTTGACTGTCAAACTGGACAGTAAAAGAAAGTTCTGTGGCGTTCATTGTTTGCGTTTGATCATATTTCACAAAAGGTTTAACCCAAGCCAGGCCGAACAGCAAAGTTAGCAATCATATCACATCTATGCAGGGATAGTAGTATCGGATCGGTACTCAGTATCGGCCGATACACAAGTTCAGGTATCGGAAATCGGTATCGGGAAGCAAAAAATGGTATCGGACCATCTCTAGTTACGACTTATATAGAGTCCCATTTGAAAAAGTGTTAGTGGTAACCTTCAGGAAGTGAAGTAACGTCTGCATTTAACACAAACCACCATCGTTTTCTAAACTTTACTAAGTAGTTTTGGTGTCTAAACCTACAAATATGTGTATCGATATCCATCCATCTTCATCCGCTTATCCGGTATCGGGTCGTGGGGGTAGCAGCTCCAGCAGGGACCCCAAACTTCCCTTTCCCGAGCCACATTAACCAGCTCCGACTGGGGGATCCCGAGGCGTTCCCAGGCCAGGTTGGAGATATAATCCCTCCACCTAGTCCTGGGTCTTCCCCGAGGCCTCCTCCCAGCTGGACGTCCCTCCACCTAGTCCATGGTCTTCCCCGAGACCTCCTCCCAGCTGGACGTCCCTCCACCTAGTCCATGGTCTTCCCCGAGACCTCCTCCCAGCTGGACGTCCCTCCACCTAGTCCTGGGTCTTCCCCGAGGCCTCCTCCCAGCTGGACGTGCCTTGAACACCTCCCTAGGGAGGCGCCCAGGGGGCATCCTTAGCAGATGCCCGAACCACCTCAACTGGCTCCTTTCGACGCGAAGGAGCAGCGGCTCTACTCCGAGCTCCTCACGGATAACTGAGCTTCTCACCCTATCTCTAAGGGAGACGCCAGCTACCCTCCTGAGGAAACCCATTTCGGCCGCTTGTACCCTGGATCTCATTCTTTCGGTCATGACCCAGCCTTCACAACGGTGCAATAAATTGAATGTAATACCGCACCCACTGTGCCGATTCTCCGACCAATCTCCCGCTCCATTGTCCCCTCACTCGCGAACAAGACCCCAAGGTACTTGAACTCCTTCACTTGGGTTAAGGACTCATTCCCTACCTGGAGAAGGTACTCCATCGGTATCACTGTATCGATATCGGCCTTAAAAATCCTTTATTGGTCGGGCTCTAATCCTGATCCAATCAGATGGCTCCCTGAACAGCATCATGCATGTGGAGTCTAAGAGTAGTTGGAAGGAAGGGCGCCGGGCTTTGAAGCTGATTTGACATTGCAGCCAGACAGTGGAATCACAACTTCTGTGTCCATCACGCGATGCCAAAAAAGACTTTTCCCCCATAGACTAAAGTATACAGTACACAGTATATAGACTGGAGTTCGAGTCCCATTTGAAAAAGTGTTAGTGGTAACCTTCAGGAAGTGAAGTAACGTCTGCATTTAACACAAACCACCATCTTTTTCTAAACATAACTAAGTAGTTTTGGTGTCTAAACCTAACCAAACTGTGACTGTTTCACAACGTTAACGATCTGTTGAAAATTGCGACCGTTACGTTGTCTGGTTTAGATATGAGGTTGAACTTCTTGCCTCTGCTAGGGGCGCTGATTTAAGAAACGCTCCTGTGGGTCGTTAACCTGGAAATCCAGAGTTCTTGTGAAAGCACAATTGTAATTAGCTCAGCGAGTCACTCTGACATTCAGTAATGATGCTCATTAGCTATGCCCTGGTAGCCGAGCTGCACCAATCACATCGGTGTATCTGATATAGGCGGGCCAGAGGCGAGCTAAACAGATGACGGCAGTTTAATCTACCAGTTAGCTCCCCTGGTAGCTAAGAGTTTAATCTACCAGTTAGCTCCTCTGGTAGCCAAGAGTTTAATCTACCAGTTAGCTCCTCTGGTAGCTAAGAGTTTAATCTACCAGTTAGCTCCTCTGGTAGCTAAGAGTTTAATCTACCAGTTAGCTCCACTGGTAGCTAAGAGTTTAATCTAAGAGTTTAATCAGTTTAGTCAGTAGTTCAGAGTTTAAAACTCTGATCTACCAGTAGCTGGTAGCTAAGCGTATGGGGCTGTATTGTTGTGATTGGTCGTGGTGTTATCCAATTGCGTGCAGTGAGATTTTCAAATGCATGCTTGGTGCCGCCCCTCAAGTTGGGCCATTTTCATTACTCAATGCCAGACCCTTAATCTTTCGGATTTGGGTCTGGATTTCCAGGCTAGTGGGTCGTATCAGAGGGTAGGAACCAACAACAGATACCGCCATGTGGTTTGGAGGACTAGTTGCAAAATCTACATTATCTCTCAGTGAACACCTGATGGGCCATTGACATGACAACAGGAGGATGTCAGTGCCAGTGTATTGTACAGTTTGATGCCTGGACCGTTTTCTTCTGTTCTGATTTTGGACCTGCAAGTGTCGGACATTGCCTCAGAAGATAACCCTAACCCATAAGAAATGGAAACTAAGGGAGAATAAATGACAGTTTAAATAAATACACAAACAATGATAATCAAACACCTTCATCCCTGTGAGAATCATTTCCATATATTTCTATGTTACTATGTAGAGACGGGCGAATCTGTGTTATCATGCTACATGCGTTGTGAAATGTTTAACAAATCACAACCATAAGGTATGAATGAAGACTGAAGACGATTTAAAAAATCAAAAATGTGAAAGAAACCTAGATCATCTCGGTGTCTCAGTGAGAGAAGGTGAGTGACCTACGAGGAGGAATTAATATGTAGAGGGAGAGCTATGTGAGCTGTTTCTCATTTGTTCAGTTTGGTGCATCTATGCAAACTGAGTAATGTATATAATTAAATAGTCAGCACACATACAGACCGTATTGCTACACCAGAGTTGTTATAACCCAGACACTGAATATCTTCCAGACTCGGTAAATATTTAGTTGACTTGTTACATTCCCCAGACTGTGAGATAAACAGTGTTTCCACCTCTCTCGTTCCTCCAGGGCGCCCTGCCTTTTGACGATGACAACCTGAGGAATCTTTTGGAGAAGGTGAAGCTGGGAGTTTTCCACATGCCTCACTTCATCCCTCCAGATTGTCAGAACCTTCTGCGCGGTATGATTGAAGTGGACGCCGGCAAGAGGCTCACGGTAAGCGACACCGCTCACCGGACGCCCCGGCTGCAGAACGGGAGAGGGCTACAATCATCTCTCAGTAGACTTGTGCTCGCTTTGCATTCCTACAGTCTGGGCTGTTGCCTCCGGGACTGCTCGGGCTAAATTTAGCAGAAGCGCACCGTGACTGGCCCTGCAGCATCTGCGCTCTGCATCACATGTTTTCATTTCAGGCCAAGGATGTGTTTTAGGCTTAGAATAGAAGCTTTGACAACAATAACAAAGGGTGTATTTAGATAATGTGCTTTCACTTATTTTTTCCCCTGCAGTTATTTGAACTTTAAGCAGTTGGTTTGGAATAACAGCTCCAATGTCGGTGCGTCTTATAAAAGAATCCATGTTTTAGCTTTTCCTGTTGCGGATTGATGAGGCTTGAACCCAAATGTAGAGTTTGATATTTATTAATGAAGACAAAAACCAAAAACGAAGAGGATTGCAGAGCAAAACTTACAAACAGATTGTCCAAAAAGCACGCAGGCCAGGAAGCAAGGAAGCCAGGAACAAGCAGGCACACACAGTACACCGCTCGACAAACACGAAAAACAGAATAGTAACTGACAAAACAGCACAAACACAGAACACTACCTGACACCACAGAACAATGATCCAACAACAGACAAAGACAGAGACACAGAGACTAAATCACCAAATATTTATATCGATATCGGCCTTAAAAATCCTTCTCGTTCTTTCGGTCATGACCCAGCCTTCATGACCATAGGTGAGGGTAGGAACAAAAACTGACCGGTAGATTGAGAGCTTTGCCTTCTGGCTCAGCTCTCTTTTCGTCACAACGGTGCAATAAATTGAATGTAATACCGCACCCACTGTGCCGATTCTCCGACCAATCTCCCGCTCCATTGTCCCCTCACTCGCGAACAAGACCCCAAGGTACTTGAACTCCTTCACTTGGGTTAAGGACTCATTCCCTACCTGGAGAAGGTACTCCATCGGTATCACTGTATTGATATCGGCCTTAAAAATCCTTTATTGGTCGGGCTCTAGTCCTGATCCAATCAGATGGCTCCCTGAACAGCATCATGCATGTGGAGTCTAAGAGTAGTTGGAAGGAAGGGTGCCGGGCTTTGAAGCTGATTTGACATTGCAGCCAGACAGTGGAATCACAACTTCTGTATCCATCACGCGATGCCCAAAAAGACGTTTCCCCCATAGACTAATGAGACATCTGTACCTTGGTCGATAGAGACGCACGATTACATCATTTAATGCCCATTCAAGTTAGCGGAGCGCTAAACCGGAAGTAGCCGTCTTGGCTGGTGGAGGTCTCTAGTGCGCCTGCTCTACGGGCCGGAGAGTATAGGTAATCATTCGGGGAACTTGATACACGGCAGTGGCTTTCATAGGAATGAGCGTGGCTCTGCCTCGAACGCTGTATCCTGGTTTTACTCTACATCCATGGTTACCACCAGGTAATCAAATAAAACGTCCTGATCCCGCCAGAAGGCTCCCCGACCAACGTAGTCAGATTAAGCCGTAACAAACATCACATCCTGTTTTATGCAGAAATACATCAACGCTATGACAGAAGACTTTTAAACATAACCATCTTGTTTGTTCCACTTATAAATGAAAGAGTCATTAATGTTTATGTCTTCCTCTTATTTGTGTTACAGTTAGAGCAGATCCAGAAGCACACGTGGTACCTGTAAGTATATCCAACTGTTAACGCTCTATATGTTGAGTGTCTGTGTGCATGTACACATTAAAGGGTAACTACCGTTTTTTTTAACCCTATTTTCCTATGTTTTTATGTCTAAGTGACTGATGGGAACAACAATCTTTGACATTGGTCCAGTATTAAGCGAGATCTCTGCAGTCGGCAGCGAAGAAACAAGCTATAATGGTTATTTCTAGCTCTTTTGGGGATTGGGTTGCCTTTGAATTTTTTGAGGGAGACAAACATACCTCATGGAAAATATCCGTCATGCTTACGTGCTTCTGCTTCCCTTTTGAAGTTGTTCTACTTGTTTGCTTGCTTATCTGGAAGTATTGGGCAGAGGAGCACACCTCCTTTCAGGTTCCAGCTGCCCAATGTGCTCTTTTTCCATCCTAACGTGATTTACAGTTTTAAGGAAACTGAAGAAAGGTCAACTTCATAAAGCTGCCAGCCAGGGGTTGGAGCGAGATGGTGCTTGCAGAGGCTCCAACCAACAATGTTCTCTCAAAGGTTTTCCCAAATCTTTTAGGGTTTTTAAATAACTTTGTGCCATTTAGCCTCAGTTTTTCTGTGACTGGACTTAAAGATTTCCAGATTAGTAGTAGTGCCCGACCGATATTATCGGCCGATATTAGGCATTTTCCAAACTATCGTTAACGGCATGATTCTGATAATTGAATATTAAAAAAATAAAATAAAAATGGACGAAACCCCCTTCAACCATGTTCTGAGTGTTGGCGTTACATAGTTTGACCACCAGAGGGCGCTCTACAACCTCCCTGTTGGCTACACTTTGATTTTTTGTTGTTATTGTGTTATTTTTGTTCAAAGGACTTTAAGTTTTTATATTTTAAGTTTAACAACTGTTCTGTTGAGACAAAAAAACAAACTATTATTTTCAAACTGCATTATCATATTATTTTAGTGAGGACTCATAAATAACTACAAATATCTAATGTTAAGGAATTTCCGTTTATGGTTTGTTAAGCATTTAAGGATTTTTAAATCATCAAATATTTGTATCGGTATCAGCCTTAAAAATCCTTTATCGGTCAGGCTCTAAATAGTAATGCTGTTTGCGCCAAATTCCTACAATACCTACGTTATGTAACTGAAAAACTAGACTGAGTCATCCTCGACATGTGTTGTGTTCTGGTTTCCGAATGATAAAGACAGTTGGAGATCAATTACATACAAAACAGTACGTGGGCTCTACAGGATGATTCAACTATCATGTTTTTTTCCAAAATGATGTACAGATGTACATGTATGTAGGTTTGGGCTTAGCCCTGAATGTTTGTAACGTCTGGCTACGCTCCTGCTGCCAGCTAGAAGCAACTTAAGTCCAAATGGGTTTGTTTGTGCCTTTAACCCTCTGAGGACAAAAGACGCAACGACGAGTCCAAGCGATGTTTGACAACACTGCTACTCAAAAAGCGATATTACAAAATTTCATTTTAGACATTTGTTTACTATTTCATCTATATATTACGGTACTTTTGTGAACCCAAGCTCATTTCAAGCACCAAAACAATTGAGTGTAGCTTTGTTTTCACAAGAGATTTGAGAAATATTTCCGCCTTAGAGCCAAATTATGTCTTTACACATCGCTCTGGTACAATTTTGGGCGTCACTATACAGATTGACGGTTTGATCTGAACATTTTGATATGAAACACACGGGGATCAGTTATATGCAAATACCCTTAAAAGGTGGATTTAAGAAGATGTGTAAAAATGAGACCTCAGAGGTTTAAACACTGGTTGTGACTGAAAGTCTGAGCTCAGTAGCAGATTTGCTTGTCGGTTAGCTGCATGTGTTGTTGTGTTGCAGAGCTGGAAAGAACGAGCCGGAGCCCGAGCAGCCCGTCCCCAGGAAGGTGGCCATCAGGACTCTGGCTGCCACCGAGGAGATCGACCCCGACGTCCTGGAGAGCATGCACTCTCTGGGCTGCTTCAGAGACAAGGAGAAACTGACCAAAGACCTGCTGTCTGAGGAGTGAGTGAGGCGGAGGGAGGGGGTGACCAGAGGGGAAGACAAATGAACATTCAATTCACGGGCAACAGCTCTGGTGGACATTCCTGCAGTCAGCATGCCAATTGCACGCTCCCTCAAAACTTAGGACATCTGCGGCATTGTGCTGTGTGATAAAACTGCACATTTCAGAGTGGCCTTTTATTGTGTCCAGCCTAAGGAACACCTGTGCAATAATCCTGCTGTCTAATATGTCACACCTGGGAGGTGGATGGATTATCTCAGCAAAGGAGAAGTGCTCACTGACACAGATTTAGACAACAATATTTGAGAGAAATAAGCCTTTTGTGTACGGTTCGATTCTTCCACGATACATGGGGGCTGATTTGATTTATGTTGCTATTCTAGAAGCACTGCGATGCGATAGTATTGAGTATTGGGATTTTATGTTCCTTCTTTAACAAAAACAGAAGTTGAATAATACACTTCCAGAGACAATATATCATGAGACGTTTCTAAAAACTGATTGTTTTCTAAGAAGAATGAACATCACACGTCAGTCAGTCAGTCTGACATTTATTCCATTTGTAAAGAAGAACATAACGTTGATCTTCTGCTTTTTCGGATTTCGCTGTTTTGCTGGAAATAGATATGATGTAGTCGCCGTCAGCGGTACCATGTAAATATCAAGTATTTAGGGGAATCATTGGTTCCTGATTCTAGGGAAAAGAATCACTTTTAAAAATTGTCGCAAAAACATTAACGTTACGTATGATTTTCGACTTTTTTTTCCCCAACCTTTAATACATATTATGTGAGTGGCTGAAATTGAGAACAATGTAAAAAAATGTTCATGTTTATGAGGCTATAACGGATGTACATTTTACTCAAATGACCTCTCTTTGTGATGATTTCTTCTGGCTGGATGATTAGGAAAAAGGAACTTTTTTTAAAATCATATTTTATTCTCCAAGCTCGGGAGAAAAGACAGAATACTTTGTTCAAGAACAAGCTGTGAAATAACCTATAATATTGTGAAATGTTTGAACACTGCAGCTGACATTTTGGCGCTTTGTGTGCATTACACAGAAATAAAGAATCAATCAATGAATCAATCATTTATGAATGAGACGGCAGACAAGTCTGTCTGAGGAACAAATCTTCTATTTAATATTTCTTGTGCTGATGGAGCATCTTACCGTCTCGCTCTGAACCAAAGGGCTCTCAGCTGACTGTCTTCTGTCTCTCTCCAGAGAAAACCAGGAAAAGATGATCTACTTCCTGCTGCTGGACCGCAAGGAGAGGTATCCGAGCCAAGAGGACCAGAACCTGCCGCCACGTACCGAGATCGGTAGGCCAGTCCATCTGAACTCCACAAAATACAGCCACAAACACCTGCGTGATTCTCATCACGTTCTCACACTCGTCTCGTAAAATATGGACGCTTGGCCAGGTGCCTTTGTCGTTCTTATTGACGCTAAAAGTCTCCTTTAGCTCTATAAGTAAACGTGCTTGGTCGGGACTATTGCCGTCCCTTTAGCGCTTTCAGTAAATGTGCTTGGTCGGGGCTATTGTCGTCCCTTTAGCGCTATAAGTAAACGCGCTTGGGCGGGACTATTGACGTCCCTTTAGCGCTATAAGTAACGCTTAGCGGGACTATGCCGTCGGGACTATTAGCGCCGTCCCTTTAGCGCCGTCCCTTTAGCACTTTAAGTAAACGCTGCAGTCGGGACTATTGCCGTCCCTTTAGCGCTATAAGTAAACGCGCTTGGTCGGGACTATTGCCGTCCCTTTAGCGCTATTTCAGTAAAGCGCTGCTTGGTCGGGACTATTGCCGTCCCTTTAGCGCTTTAAGTAAACGTGCTTGGTCGGGACTATTGCCGTCCCTTTAGCGCTATAAGTAAACACGCTTGGTCGGGACTATTGCCGTCCCTTTAGCGCTATAAGTAAACGCGCTTGGGCGGGACTATTGCCGTCCCTTTAGCGCCGTCCCTTTGGCGCCGTCCCTTTAGCGCCGTCCCTTTAGCGCTATAAGTAAACGCGCTTGGGCGGGACTATTGCCGTCCCTTTAGCGCTATAAGTAAACACGCTTGGGCGGGACTATTGCCGTCCCTTTAGCGCTTTAAGTAAACGCGCTTGGGCGGGACTATTGCCGTCCCTTTAGCGCCGTCCCTTTGGCGCCGTCCCTTTAGCGCCGTCCCTTTAGCGCTTTAAGTAAACGCGCTTGGGCGGGACTATTGCTGTCCCTTTAGCGCCGTCCCTTTGGCGCCGTCCCTTTAGCGCCGTCCCTTTAGCGCTTTAAGTAAACGCGCTTGGGCGCGACTATTGCCGTCCCTTTTGACGCAGTTATGTTCAGGAAAAGGTCGTGGGTGGCCGTACGGTTCACGATGCGCCAAATACATTTTTCTATTAAAGCCATATAGGATATTTGACTTGACAGTGCTCTAATACTTAATACATTGGATACATAAAACTACAGCACTGAGCACATGGCCTGAATGTGCAAAACATAACAGAATATGTAAACAGAAATGTTGTTAGGCATACATTAAATTGTAAACAGAAATAAGTACAAATTTCAAAATAAAGCAGAAACTTTGTGACGTGTACGATGTGACGAGTGACGTCAGGTTAATGAGACCCGGAGGAGACCAGAGTCTATCATAGGTCTAGATTAAACGGGTTAGGCTACTGAGACGTTTATTTTTCATTTGAATGTTTAATGCCGCGCCCGGAAAATTAACGAGCGACATCATTACGTTATAATCGATGATGGTCGGCCACTGCATCGCTGCAGCGTTATCCATGTCCATCGATTATTTGATTAATTTCAACACCTCTAGAAGGAGCTTGTTTTGGTGGAACGTGTGTACGTTCAACAGTAGTTTTAGTCCACCAATCACAATCAACCATATCCACCAGCGTTTAGAACGCCAACACAAAGAAAGAGGAAGGGGACGGACATCCGCGAAAAGACTGCGGAGCAATCCCGGAAGTGGAACGTTGTGGATATAGGCTATATGGTCGTTGTCCGTGTTTTCGACTTTGACTTCGGAAAATCTGACTTCCGGGTCCAAATGGAACGCAGTAATAACCCTCCAGATAAAATGGACGAATGGCCGCCAAGATTAAAAAAAACAAGGGACATTTTTATTTGATTACTGATTAAGCTTTTCTGACCACTTCCTGTCCTTGTGTTATCCCCCCCCCCCCTCTGGTTGACCTTTGACCCCTGACCCTGCTCAGCAGACCCTCCCAGGAAGCGCGTGGACTCGCCCATGCTGAGCCGCCACGGTAAGCGGCGGCCAGAGAGGAAGTCCATGGAGGTGCTGAGTGTCACGGAGGGAGGATCGCCCGTCCCGGTGCGACGAGCCATCGACATGGCGACCAACGGTCAGAGGTAAGACGTGGAGATCTGCACGGGTGTGTGTTCGTGAGCATGGACGGACACGTCTGGCACACACGCAGAGTGTAATTGATGATGGTTGTTGCCAGTGATGATACATAATGTATTTAATCTCAGTTCAGTGAAATAAAGGAAGGAGGTTCAGCTCGGCAGCGCGTCATCAAAATATGACTTCTTCAAATTGATGTCAAACATTCGTCCGTTTGCCTTCGCTCAACTCGTCACGGTCTTGTATAAAGTACGTGAAAAGCAATACCTGAGTGAAAGTACAAGTATCTTAGCAGAAAATGTCTTTGGTAGAAGTTAAAGTCAACTTTTAGAATATGACTTTAGTAAAAGTCTTAAAGTATTGGATATTTACTGCACTTACAGATAAAACTTTCCTCTTAGTTGTGATATATATATATATATACACACACGCTGTTGCTACATACGTAGGTACATGGAGACCCCACGCCAGACGTAGCCTGACGTGCACCTCTCGCAAAATGTAACTACACATGGAGGCGACGCACGTCTCTCGGCCGTGGCTTGGTAGCGTTGCATTTCCCCCCCGACTCATTTCCTGGTTCTCCTTCTCCGTCAACAACATGAAATCAAGGAGAGGGTTCACTCTCAGATTCTCCACCGTGGTCAGAAAGAACAGGGGAGACACTTTGGTTCTCTCACTATGAGTCTAGAGTCGCTACTCGCTCCAAAGCTAATCGCCTTCACTCTCTCACTTTCTCCCTCGCTCTATCACCCACTCTGCACACACACACACACTCCCTACACACACACACACACACACACACACACACACACACACACAGGCTCGATGCACACACCAGCGCACAAGTGTAAACATCAGGCCACTTACGTAGGCTACGGAGAAAGCTCTGCGTGGAGCCTCTGCAGAACCATAAATCAGCCTTTATACATCCAATTCAAAGTCTGACGTCAACAAAGAGAAAAACAGAAACATTTTGTGAGGAAGAATCTTTCACTCTAACTTACCAAAATGTTTCTCGTAAGTAACGAGTAACGAAGATGCTAAGGGGAAATGTATCGGAGTAAATGTATACATTTTATTCAGGATATGTAGTGGAGTAAAAGTAAAAGATTCCCAAAATACAAAATAACACAAGTACAGATACGTGAAAACTCAACTTAAGAACAGCAACAAAGTATTTGTACTCTGTTACATTACAACACTGACTCCTCGCTCCACCGTTTGTTTGTTTATTTAGATAGGGACAGTACATATTAATGGACATCAGTACATGTACACAGTGTAAATATGCTAGAGTTAGCACCGTAGCTAATTTTCATCTATTGTCCCTAGGCAGATACATAAAAAGAAAGACATAAAAACAGTAACAAGCAT
This sequence comes from Sander vitreus, assembly GCF_031162955.1. Taxonomy (NCBI): domain Eukaryota; kingdom Metazoa; phylum Chordata; class Actinopteri; order Perciformes; family Percidae; genus Sander; species Sander vitreus. Next base: position 39,872,112 of record NC_135855.1, read on the forward strand.
GCAACACCCTCATAGTTTGAGATGCAAGACAAACCCTAACAACAACAGTCAAGACCAAATAACAGAACATGTGATTATCACACATAGTGAAATGTGTGAGGCTGAGCTCTGTCAAGTTCACTGTGAGGTTTGTCCACAGTCGTAAATCCTTTCCTCCTTCAGAGAACTGCGGTTAAATACAGGACGCATCATACTCGCTCTGTTCAAGATGTACAGTACGTATCATACGAGAGCTGACCTAAACTCCTGTTCAGTGCGCTGTGAGCTCTGTGGGAAAATCCCACTGACTGTTAAAGGGTCATTTGGTTTGTTTTTTTTCAACCTGGAACCTATTTCCACATTCATGTGTGTCCAAGTGACTAATGTGAACAAAGATCTTTGAAATTGGTCCAGTATTGAGCAAGAACGCTGTAACCGGCAGCCGTGAACCGGGCTGCAGTGTAACCCTACAGGACAAATGTTCACCGTCAGTCAGCGTCCACTAGAAGTTCTGTTTTTGACTTAGATTATTATTCTAAGTGTCTGACAACATTATGAAAGGATCCCTACAGAGATAGACCTTTTAGTTAAAGAGGAAGATCCTTTTAGTTTAACATGAAACAGCCCGGAAATCACCATCACCAATCCCACCAGACTCCATGTAAATAATCAGGACTTTTAGCGTGTATAGAGCCAGCATATCTCCACCAGACTCCATGTAAATAATCAGGACTTTTAGCGTGTATAGAGCCAGCATATCTCCACCAGACTCCATGTAAATAATCAGGACTTTTAGCGTGTATAGAGCCAGCATATCTCCACCAGACTCCATGTAAATAATCAGGACTTTTAGCGTGTATAGAGCCAGCATATCTCCACCAGACTCCATGTAAATAATCAGGACTTTTAGCGTGTATAGAGCCAGCATATTTCCACCAGACTCCATGTAAATAATCAGGACTTTTAGCGTGTATAGAGCCAGCATATCTCCACCAGACTCCATGTAAATAATCAGGACTTTTAGCGTGTATAGAGCCAGCATATTTCCACATGTAAATGGGTGAATTAAGGGTTTATTTCAACCAAACCAGAGTGGTGATTGTTGGAACAGTGGAAAGACGAACCAAGACGGCTTATGATAGTTTTAATTTGTTTCTATTGGCTTTGAAGGAGGTGTGTTTTGCAATGATAAAAGTGCTGATTATTTACATGGAGTCTGGTGGGTTTGGTGACGGTGATTTCGGGGCTGTTTCATTTAAACAAAAAGGATTTTACTCTTTAACAAAAAGGTCTATCTCTGTAGGGATCCTTTCATAATGTTGTCAGACACTTATCTAATAATAAGCTAATAATATGAGCCTGTCAGTGGCAAAAAACTGAACTTTTAGTGGACGAAAATTGAAGGTGCGCAGTTGCCCATTAACGTTACGTTGCAGCTTGTTTCACCGTTGCCGACTGCAGCGGTCTGTGTTGACTTCGGGTCACATTGACCCGTTTTTAATTTGTTTTATATCAGAAAATATGGGACGTAGAAATAAGCGCTGAAAATGTGGGGAAGAAAAATGTAACAATTTAAAACGTTGGAAAAAGTAAAAAACATTAAAAAAAAAGGTGTTTTTTTTCAAGGTTGACGGGAAGACAACACAAGGGGAGTGGACCAATTTTAAACAATGTTGTTCCCATCAGTCACTTAGACACAAAAATATAGAAAAATAGGGTCTAGGTTGAAATATACCAAAGCTACCCTTTGAAAATGCATGAACAGAACTCTCAGGTCTGTGCTGTGTGTGTACAGTGTGCATGGAGCATGAGCAGTCACAGAGGAGAAGAAGCATCCCGGTTTAAGAAGATGTAAACCTGAAATGTGTTTGGCAAGTTGATGCATAAAGTGACTGACGATGTTTGAATGAACAGAATGTAGCAGGTTGTAACTTTTAACAGTCAGAATGAGTCTTAGGACCCTATCTTGCACTTGGCGCAGCGCAAAGCCCGACGTCAGGGTCTTTGCTGGTTTAAGACCGACCCAGTTGTCAGTTTCCCGTCCAGCGCCCACAGCTTTTAAACAGCAAATGCACCTGCGCCCATCTTTGCGGCCATGGCCATGCTGGTCTTACAGGGAGGTGTGTTCAGGTGCATTCTGGGCGTGCTGGTCTTACAGGGAGGTGTGTTCAGGTGCATTCTTGGCGTATTGCTATCTTGAGGCAGTGGGAAGTGATGGCACCATTGACCAACAAAAACCTGGTCTAAAGTCAATAGCGCAGCATTTCATTATTTTAACAGCAAATTAGTAAAATGTGCCTAGGCTAGTGCACACTCTGGTTGATTGTATGTTACGCCCAAAACACACCTGATTAATGAAGACACTAAGAACAACCCTTTTGAACCATGCACCCGGACCCTTTTTTCCGCCGTCAAACTAGCAAAAGTGGATTTGGACACGCCCTAAACGCACCTGCACCAGGCGCTTCAGATCGTTAAAATAGGGCCCATAGTTTTTGAAGGAGGTTCAGATAGTTCGTTAACAGAACCATCTGAGAAGCCGTCATTGGAAACTGTTTGGGAAAGGGCAGACCCTTTATAAAACCTGGCACGTGATTGGATGAACCATCTGTCTATGACGTCCGCCATTGTTTGGAACGAAAACAGTAGCGGCCGTCACACACACACACACACACCTGAACCATGCCCGTAGCTGCCAGTAGCTTCTCAGGAAGTATTACTTAAAGCTTGACAAGATGTATGTTTGTGTGATATCGCGAGAATCCAGCTGCCGTGCAATGTAATCAAAAAAGTGTCCTAACACTCTAAATTAAATGAAAGTAAATGGTTTTTTTTGGAGTGTGACATGACCCCAAGAACTGAGCTTGGACACAGTCTTACTGTAATCAGTAAGAAATGGTTATGTTACGCCAGGGCTGTCAAACTCTAAGGGCCAGACTGGAAAATGAGAATCACATCAAGAGCTAGACATGTAGTTTATTCTGTTCCAACATGTTATTGAAGAAAATGAGGCAGTATGATGCACACAAACAGGTAAAGCAGAAGGCATTTCCAGTGTTTTTAAAGACAGTATGAACGTCCCAATCCGTCCAGCCCTCTCCTTCCCCTACCCATGTCCTCAACAAAATAAAGAAATAAGGGCAAACGTAGAAGGACATTAGACTAAGAATATACAAATACATAAGCAAATAAATACATAAGAAACAAAAGTAAAAGAATAAATAAAAATCTGTAAACGTAGTTTATTGTCATGCTTTTATTTTGAACCAGTCAAATATGTTTTGGAAAAAGAAAAAAAAAAAAAAAAAAAGTGTGTTTAGCGTATATAAACTTTCACAAAGTACACAGACAGTGAAAACGCAAGACCAACAGAATTAATGTAAGGAAACAAAATGTCGTCAAACAATTTGGCGATTAGCTTTCTCCCTGCAGCTCAGACTGGAGACCTGTACGTTTATCTATCCTGCTTCCGTTACAAATCTGCGGGAACCAATCACAAACTGGCTTAGCCACCTGGCGCGCGCTATTGGCGGGTTTAACACGATGACGATAGAGAAGCGACCAAGCAGCTTTTTGTTTACATTCAACATGGCGGCCACCGAAGCCCGTTGATGCCGCTGTGTCACGGTAAGTCAGGAAAGACTAGACTTGGACCCAAATGCAGTTAGAAGTAATTTATTTAAACAAAAAAGAGTCTTACACAAAATGTCCTCCGGAAGGTAGCCAGGCAGGAAACAAACGAAACACAGAATCCACATCAGCACTGAGAACACAGCCAACACGAAACACAGCAACAGAATAAACAGCAAACAGAATGAACAATGATCCGACAAAGACAGAACAGGAACTAAATACACCAGGTAATGAACACTAACAAGGGACAGGTGATACAACAGGTGGAACAAATCAGGGTGGGGCAGAACAATCAAAAAGGCGGGAAACAAACAAAGACAGGAAGAAAGCTAGACAAGACAAGGGAGACAAGACGGACTATAAAATAAAACAGGAAACAGAACATAACAGAAAAACAAGACTACCACAATAAGACGGAACAATACCAAAAGCCTGACACGCTGTCGCTGCTACGTCTCCCTGATCGTTGGTCTGATTGGTTGAAGGACTATCCAATGGCGTACGGAGTCATTTTAACTATGCCCGTTGATCACGCCTCTTGTGCAGTAGAAAACACAGAGCAGACTCCCCAGACTAATGTTCAATCTTAAAAGATTGAGCTCAGTCTGGTGATAGACAGACTAAGTAAACACTAAATAAAAGATGGAAAGGATGATGTCAGGTTACGTAAAAGTGGATAAAGGTTTGGTCAGAAACAAAATAAAAATAAAAGGCCATGTTGAGGATAAACAGCTTTAACATTGAGTCTCATCGTCAGAGCTCTGCAATATTTAGGAAAACCAGACCAGAAATCTTTGAAAAGAAAAAATATTCAAGAGCTGTTTGGTTCTGCAACAAGTTGAGTTTGAAGTAGAACTTGAATGAAAGGAGAGTTATTTCAGAGGTTTAGTTTCCATTTCAAAGCCAGACAGGACTAGGCATGTACTGTCACTTCAGATTTGGGGTTATTTTGCTTCCATAGCATGTCTTCTTTCAGACTGGTGGAAAGAAAACAACCCAAATACACATTTAGGTTTTTATTTTACGATGCAAGGTACAGTATAGGATGTTCAGGATTATTGAGATATGTGTCTGTTAATAATAGTAATAATAATAATAATAATACATTGGATTTAAAAAGCACTTTTCGATGTCCTCAAAGACGCTTTACATAGGATACAAATAAAAACAAACATTTTAATAATACTTAAAAACGCAAGGTGGGTTTTGAGGGCTGACAGGGTTTACTTTGCTTTTTGTGATCTACTGGATAGCGTTACCTCTTTGAAACCCTCTTGACCGCCAATCAATCAATCATTTTTATTTATTTTTTATTTTTTTTATTTAGATTTGTATTTGTTTTTCTCACAAAACAATCACAAGCCACATACACATACAACACAAGACCTCAAACTATTCAGACATTACAATGCAGAGTACAACAGACGGTACATTTCAGTAAAATTCAGTATATTCATTTAAATGTCCAGCTTTTTCTAAGTATAGTCCTTCGTCTCCACGGTCAGATTCACAGAGGGCTGATGCGGGCCGTTAGACTGGGTAAACCCAGCCCGATCTGCCGGGGACCAATCACAAACTGGCTTATCCACCTGGCGCGACATTGGCGGGTCTGTTTATTGGATTTTACATAGTTATAAAACAAACAGGCAAACAATACTGTTCTATACAATAGTAATTGCAGATGTAAATTATAAAAAACATATAACAGGACAGATACCAACCCCCCCCCCCCCCCCCGACATTGGCGGGTTTAACACGATGACAATAGAGAAGCGACGGTGAGCAGCTTCTTGTTTACTTTCAACATGGCGGCCACCGAAGCGACAGCGACCTTTTGGTGCCGCTGTCGCTGCTACGTCTCCCTGATCGTTGGTCTGATTGGTTGAAGGACTATCCAATGGCGTACAGAGTCATTTGAACTGTGCCCGTTGATCACGCCTCTTGTGCAGTAGAAAATACAGAGCAGACTCCCCAGACTAATGTTCATTCTTAAAAGATTGAGCTCAGTCTGGTGATAGCCAGACTAGCCGCCCGTTCCATTGACAACAAATCCATAAAGTCCTTTAACCCATTGTCGCTTATCCAGTTCGTCATAATAATTTGCTTAACCGACAACCGACGACCAGTCTTTTGGTGGAACTGCTAACAACTCATGGAAACGTGACAAGGGGCCCCAACTAGACGCTGTGTTTTTTAATAGTGGACGCAAGCTAAAAAGCTGGGGATTGGGGCTGTCCTTGACCAATGAAATCCCTGCACCAACACCAACACCAACACTATTCTGCAGACCAGTCGGTTCAATCGACAGAACTGCAAAGCTCAGCTTTTCCACAGAGAACCATGCAAAGGCATCCCTTCAAATCCATCCCATAGTGGTTTCCAATATCAAACGTACAGACACCAAACTCTCCACTTTCATTCCTATCTGTATTCGGAAGCTTTTTACACAGGGCTTTGTTCAGATATCATTCACAGCCTGATTTATACATTTTATTTATGAAAACATGGAGTTTTTATCAACACATTCTCACTCCCATCTCGTCAAAAAGCGACGCTTAGTCAGGTGCCTTTGGCTGGCGCAAAAAGTCTCCGTTGGCGTCATATTTAGATGTGCCATGTCAGGAATCTTGGCGTCACTTATTGACGCTCTCGGGACTCGTGTCTAGCCCTTTAGTGTCAAAACGCGCTTGGTCGGGACTCTTGCCGTCACTTTTAAACGCTCTGGGTCGGGACGTACGTTTAACTGACATGCGCCACGAGAACAGGACAGGAAAAGATGGTGGGTGGTGTTACAAAATGTACTCTTTAGTGACACGCGTGACCCCCACACACAGACACACACACACCACCCCAACCAACCTCCCTACACGGATTTTCAGTCTTTCATACTACTCGCTACCGTTGTCGCTCTTAATACTTACCTGCCAACACTCCCATTTTTCCCAGGTTTCTCCCAGTTTTTTAGCCCTATCTCCCGGACCCCTCCCGGTTTGTTATTTCTCCCGGGAAACTCCCGTAATTTGCATGGCCCAAACTCCTTTATAAATAATCGGACCAATATGTTTGTCTAATGTTGACCAGTTGCCAGATCTTGTATGAAATGCATCCTATTCACACAATTCGCACACCATGTACAATTTCTAACCTGTTTGTCACCTCAACCTGGCAACCTATAACCCTCAACCTGGCAACCTATAACCCAGTTGCGCAGTTGATCTCTGCGCAAGCTTCGCGGAAAGTTCAGACCCGAAAGCGAGCCGAGATGCTGCTCTGCCCGGTGCGTCGGTTTCTGACGCAGAGAGACACTGATCAAGCGTCAGTATTTGACCAGTTGGGGGTGAGAACGGGTTGTAACGGCTGATGATAGTATTTTCTGTTATATGGATATATAGATCAAAAGAAATGTGTTGTTGTCACCGAGCATGTTTAGCTGCTGTGCTGTTGTTCCGTCTCTGAGGGTCTCTGCTCGCTGATGAATGATTCAGAGTGATAATAAAGTTGTTCCAGGAGATGGAAACATGACAGCGAGAGATTTGTGTTGAGGCGGCGTGTTGAATGCCCCGCTGACCTGAGCATGACCCATGAATGTGTATCTTCTCCTGGTTTCCTGGATCTGTGCACGCTCTGGGTTTTTGTGTTGCTCTTTTTTTTCATTTTTTGATGCATGTTCAACATTAGGATTCCCCTTATGTGACTACCTTTCTGTGTGTCTCTTGGTTTTCTGTCTGCCCCCTTTTTAGCAAATCTGTTTTCAGTAAAAGCTTGGATATCACAAACGCTAACTGCAGCAAGGAAGAAAGGTATTGGTCGGCTCCGTTCCTGTTTGTATGTCCTGTCAGATCCATGTTGTTCCCTTTGACCATCCATTAGTTCAGTTTAGTTTTCTGTTCTTTTTTTAAGCATCCAGTGGTCCTCTGCGTGTCTATGTCTTTTTAAATGTTGCATGTTGTGTCATATATTTTAGCTTCTTTCCATTAGAAATCTGTCTTTTACATTTCTAACTATCTTACAAAACAATTCAACAAAATAAAAGTAACAATATTCTATTCTCAAAAAGAGTAACACATCACATCTTGTTACAAACATGAATGCATTCAGTCATTACACTGCAAAAAATCTGCCAGTGCTGTGAAATGATTTGAATCTTTTCCCCAATACAGAGAAACTGGCATATATTTTCAGAAAAGTGTCAGGGAAGAATAATCGGATTGCTTTCAGCAGTTTACAGAGTACTTTCATATTTCATTTCGATACTCATACTTGACTTATGTGGGACATTTTAGTCTACAGAGCGGCCTGAAACGCTGCCAACAGCAGTTATTCATTGTTTCACCGACAGCCTCTCTATGAAGTACGGAGCCCCTGAAGCAGGGCTCGACATTAAGGCTTGTCCACTTGTCCGGGACAAGTGGATTTTTTTGTAGGGCAAGTGGAAGAGAAATGAACTTGCCCCACTGGACAAGTTAAAACTCAAACAAAATAAAATACCATGTTACTTAACGTTATGTGCCACTCATTACGTCTATTCTACCTACACTCCGTCAAACCAGCGTCCAACTCAGAATGCTTTGATTGGCCAGTCAGGAGTCGGTTCAAGTAATAATGGCCCGCAGTTTAAACATACATTTGTACCTGCCTCTTATGAAGAAGGAGTAATGTTCTGCAGCGTCTGCCGGGGGGCAACCCAACTTGGCTGACAAGTAAGTGACGTTAGCTAGCTAGCGTCGGCAGCTGTGTACCTAGCAAGCATTACCAGCATTTGTATCAGTTAAATGTACGTAGTAGAGCCCTGTGTGGGACTGTTTTCTTCATCCCGCTCCCGCCGAATTTCTGACCATTACCGCCCGCTCCCGAAATGTGTATGTCCACTCCCGCCCGCACCCGCAAAACTCTGAGAATTTATGCCCGCACAATAATATAGATGCATGGATTTTGTGTCTTCTCTCGTCCCGCATGAGAAAACACGTCATTTTATAGGCTAATAGGGAGAAGATGCAGGAAACGAAGGCAGGTGCTTGCTGCTGTGAGACAGGGAGGAAGGAGCAGAGGAGGAGGGAGAGAGGAGAGGGAGAGAGAGGGAGGAAGGAGCAGAGGATGAGGGAGAGAGGGGAGGGAGAGAGGGGGAGGAAGGAGCAGAGGATGAGGGAGCAGGCGGACGGTGGACGGAGCCTCGGAGCTCCCCCGTCCTGGGAGGCTCAGACACGCTGCTGGTGTCTGCTAATAGATATATATATATATATATATATGGTGTCTGCTGGCGTGGAGGGGTTCCAGGTTTTTAGCCGCCCGTTCCCGCCATAGACAGTATATAAACTGGAACAGATCCCGTGTCTCTGGACGGAGACCAGTGAAGGACATTAGAAGCTCTTTCCCGGTGATGGCTGAGCGTTACTGAGCAGCCTCCAACTGAGCTTGAAGACGTAGATGTGACGTGAGCAACCTGTCTGAAAGTTGGAAGTCTTCTGGTAGCTGTGCCAAGAGAAATCTCAATCATTCCCAATCTAGCAGAGACGGAGTTAGCATGTTTTTATAAAAACGTCTGCTACGGAGCCATAACGTGAGGTACAAGGTAATGGAGCCTTTTATACATTGTCGTGTTTCTTTAGAAATAAACAACGGACAAATAGAGTCTTTAAACACTTCAGATGTAAAGGTATTCTCTGTCAAAGTGACGTCAAAATGAATGGCAGTCAATGGGATGCTAACGGGTTGAGTGCTTGTTAGCATCAAAATGGCGCCATAGGAGCTACGGGTTGTTGACAGACGCTGACCCCCTTGGTTCCCGCCCGCAGCAAAGTTCAAACTGCCCGCTCCTGCGAGAGTTTTGCGTTGGGTCCCGCGGGATCCAATCCCAATGCAGCCCTCTAGTACGTAGTTAAATATCAGCTAATATTCATCTGTAAAGTAGCTACACCTTTTAAAGGATCCCTATGTTTTCTGGGCCGCACGAGAAACTTTCTGTAACTGTTACACTGTGTCTGCTGGATACGCAAATAGGCTTTATCCAATGAATGCGTAATAGTTATATGTACGTATGTGTTATTTGTTTCTGTATTTATTGTTTGTTTGATTATATTATATATATATATATATATATATATTATTATTATTGATTTGATATAGTTTTCATGTATGCACCTTCAACCAAGACATATTCCTAGTTAGTGCTACCTACCTAATAAATCTCTTTCTGATTCTGATATATTGCCAACAAATCGGCTTCATAATGTACCTTATTTATGTCAGAGGTGTGTTCTTCTGCCTCCAAATGGCCAAAAAATCGGATTAACACAGCTTTGAAATTCAGATCCACGCATACAAATGACGTGGCAGATATCTTGGCTCCTGTTTGAATGTTGCCGTTATCGTATATAACTGTGTCTCTGTGCATTTTACCGTTTTTAAATGTCCAACGTGTAGGAATGTCTCCCATCTAGCGTTGAGATCATATATCTCAATCAACTCTCTCGCGCCACGCAGTTCAGAGTACGTATCACAGCTACGGTAGCCTTCACGCTTCAAAAAGACGGTCTCTTGCTCTTTTCTTTTTCTGGGCGATGAAGAAGACTCCTGTTCCTGAAATTTTGGATTTTGAATACGTGTGGTCCTCCATGTTTCCTTCTTCAAACGTGCCGGGGGCCGGGAAGCTACGATACCCGTTAGCAGCATTAGCAGCAGCTGTGAGTTCATCATGTGACAGAGAAAACGTGGAAGGCGGAGCAGTATGTCCTGTATGTCCCTTACTGGCTAACGTATCTCAAGATGGAGCATGAACATGGAGCGTCTACCCCAGTTCATGCAAACGCAAATGTCAAATGTCAAATGTCAAGCCAATAGGAATACTTGGAATTGATGGTGGAGGTAAATATTCATGAAAAAGGATAAGTTTGTGAACGGGCAACACAGATGTTGATAATGAACTGAACACGTTACACACTGGGCCTTTAATATAAATCTGATCTGTGCCACTTCTGAGAGAAACACGGTCACATGGTCACTTCTACCAGCCAATGAAAACAACGTGTTACCAACGTATTCAAGGTGAATTAAACCCAATAAAGCAGCAACACACACGCTGTACCGGTGGTAAACTTGCTGTGAGAGGAGGAGCAGGATATTTTCTTTTCCGTGAAATCAGAAAAATAGCACAATTTCCTGTTTGACGTTCCTCCCGCTGCCCTTGGGGGGCGAGGAGAATTTTTAGGTCAACTTTTCTGTTTCCTTCTCTCGCTCCCCCTCCTCCCTTCTGCCCACCTTCACTACTCATCGTATGTGTGTGTGTGTGTGTGTGTGTGTGTGTGTGTGTGTGTGTGTGTCTGTGTGTGTGTGTCTGTGTGTGTGTGTGTGTGTGTGTGTGTGTGTGTGTGTGTGTGTGTGTGTGTGTGTGTGTGTGTGTGTGTGTGTGTGTGTGTGTGTGTGTGTGTGTGTGTGTGTATGTGTATGTGTGTGTGTGTGTGTGTGTGTGTGTATGTATGTGTGTGTGTGTGTGTGTGTGTGTGTGTGTGTGTGTGTGTGTGTGTGTGTGTATGTGTGTGTATGTATGTGTGTGTGTGTGTGTGTGTGTGTGTGTGTGTGTGTGTGTGTGTGTGTGTGTGTGTGTGTGTGTTTATATGTGTTTGTTCCAGTGTAGCATGAGGAGGGGTGTGCTGTCTCCAGCCTCCCTGTGTGGCTGACCTTGTGCCGGGGAAACACAGTTTGTCGATGGATTTGCGGTCTTGATGGAGATTAGCATAAATTAATTGCCGGGAATGCAGATGGTGCACAAACAGGAGATGGAAATAAGGCTCTCAACTCCCACTGAATAGCCCCTTATCTCGCTCATCATCTAATTGGCAAGATCCATAAAATGAAGCTTGTTGCTGACGCTCCCTCTCTAACACACATCACCAGCGTTGAATTCATTCTCCGTTGACAAAGACTAGCCGGCACCGGCTTCCTGATCGTGGACTGGATGGGTGTCACAGTTAATGAGTTGTTTGTTAATGGAAGCCGCTCTCTGAAGTGTCTGACAGTGTGGAGAGTCTCCTCTCCGTTGCGTGCACGCAGCCTTTCGACACTTCTCAATATTAGCAAACACAGTGGATACAGTACGACTCTGATCAAACAGATATATAAAGATACAGAGATGAGGCTCGGATCAGTGCTCTTGTTGTTGGAGAAGAAAAT
>NC_135855.1:39886389-39903889 GCF_031162955.1 Sander vitreus
AGAGAGAGAGAGAGAGAGAGAGAGAGAGAGAGACAGAGAGAGAGAGAGAGAGACAGAGAGAGAGAGAGAGAGAGAGAGACAGAGAGAGAGAGACAGAGAGAGAGAGACAGAGAGAGAGAGAGAGAGACAGAGAGAGATGTTGTGCTGAAGGCCAAAGTAATCAAAGAGTTAGTGAAACTGCAGTCAACAGAGAACATGAGAATAAGTCATCTGTCCTCGTTTGTGTCACTTTTCTCGGCCTGAAATCAAATCACCTTCAGCCTGCTCCGAGTTCTCTTTAGTATGTTGTTTGATCTGACTCTGTGTGTGTGTGTGTGTGTGTGTGTGTGTGTGTGTGTGTGTGTGTGTGTGTTTTTGTAGATCGCGGTCCATCAGCGGAGCGTCCTCCGGTCTGTCCACCAGTCCTCTCAGCAGTCCCAGGGTAAGTGTCCGTCCGTCCCACAATGCACCTCACCGGCTGGCTCTGCTGGAACATTGTTCCGCCCGCACACAGGATGTGTGTCCATTCCCTTCAGCCTCTCATCAGCAGCTCACACACACCTCTTTGGACTTCATTATGAGCCTGTTGGATGTACAAGTAAAGAGCCAACGCTCTGAGTTATGTAGCAGGGCATGGCACCTGCAAGAAAATGTAGGAATGAACACAGAATGTAATGAACTTAAAGGACTTAAGTCTGTTGTAATTCTGTATTTTTCCCATTAAAGACAACAATACGTGACCAACTTAATTCCTGATGTACTGAGTCCGTTATATTAGGGTAAGCACAGTCTCGCGTTGCCAGCTCTATCTCCACAGCACTGTGGAGTAAGGTCTGGCTGCACCACAGATGCATTCTGGGATAGGGGAAAAATACTCTCTGGGTTGTTTGCATTTCTTTAAACCAATCACAATTGTCTTGGGCGGCGCTGAGCTCCACCTCATTAGCTCATCATTACCAGTGTATCTCCGTGTGTACTTCGTCCACAGCAATCCCACCAATCGGTCCCAGTTAGAGAGGAAATGCCCTAAACATATTCTTTGTAAATCAACCAAGCAGGTCTGACTTGTTGCACCGTCCAAATGTTCTTCAAAACTTGACATTTTCAGCGTGTAGCTCGCAGAGTTTGAGAACGGCAACACACAGAGAGAGGAAGGGGAGGGACATCACGCGCGTTGCAATTATCCTGGAAACATAATTCCGTTGATCCAGACTAATGTCCTATTAAAGGTGCCGTAGGTAGGATTGGGAAGATCCAGGACTTAGCCAAAACATTTGAACATCAACAACTTCTCAGTCCCTCCCCCCTTTCCGCTGAAGCCCAAAACGGTCTCCTAAGCCCCTCCCCCCACAAGGGAGAATGAATGCGTGTGCATGAACAGTGATTGACACGCAGTTAGACACCCCCCCTGGCCCTGATTGGTCCATCTGAACAGTTAGACACCTCCCCCTGGCCCTGATTGGGGCATCTGAACAGTTAGACACCCCCCCTGGCCCTGATTGGTGCATCTGAACAGTTAGGCCCCCCCCCCCACTGGCCCTGATTGGTGCATCTGAACAGTTAGACACCTCCCCCTGGCCCTGATTGGTGCATCTGAACAGTTAGACACCCCCTGGCCCTGATTGGTGCATCTGAACAGTTAGACACCCCCCCCCTGGCCCTGATTGGTCCATCTGAACAGAGGCTTTATTTATAGCCCTCATATAATGCTATAATGTTTTATTAATGAGAGCAGACAGAACAAACTGGCAACTGACTGTATTTTAATAGCTTTTAATATGAAAGTTATAATTGCAATGTTGAAATAGACAGGTCTGATAAAGAAGTTGCAGCTCTAGGGTTAACTGCAGGTTCAGACTTCACATTGTATCCCTCTCTCTTGCATCATTCTTCTTTAAGTGTTTTATGGCGTTTTTCCACTACATGGTACCTGCTCGACTCAGCTCGGCTCAGCTCGACCACGGTGCCCCGTCCTCCTTTTGTCATTGCAGATTTAGTACCGCCTTATGCGTGAGGCGAGCGTGGCTGGTCGAAACTGCCGCAACCTAACGCGACACACACGCAGAACGTCGAATGTGTGTTGTTTTTGATTCCGCGGCATGTGGCTGTTGAAGACAAATTGAGTTTCAAAAGAAGCTGGAGGCAGCAAAGAAAAACACAGCTGGCTAGTCTGTCGCTAGCAATGATGACGCAGTGATTAGTGACAATTCTCTCCGACCAATCAGTGGTCTGCAGGTTTTCACGTCACCTTTTGGTATCGCCTCAGCTCGCTTGGAACCCTGACGGAGGTGATACTACATAAAGTACCTGTTAGCAGGTACCAGGGACTTATTTTCCGTAATGGAAAACCAAAAAAGGCGAGTAGAGTCGAGGCGAGTCGAGCAGGTACCATGTAATGGAAAAACGCCATTGTTGTGCGTAAAGGCTGAGTACATTGTTTAGTCATGAAACTAGTGACACCGCCCACAGCCTAATATCAACAAGTCCTCCAAACCACACACAGTATATGGGTCGTTTGTTCCCCTCCCCCCTCTTAAACAACCCACAGGAGCGTTTCATAACTTAGCGCCTCTAGCGTTGGCAGAAATACGACCTCATATCTAAACCTTGGTCGCGTTTTTGCGGTTTTGAACGTAAAGGTTGCGATTTTAAACCCTGTTGTAAAATGGTCACAGTTTGGTTATGTTTAGCAGCAGTGGAAGAAGTATTCAGATCCTTTATTTAAGTAAAAGAACTACTACCACACTGTAAAAATACTCTGCTACAAGTAAAAGTCCTGCGTTGAAAATGTTACTTCAGTATAAGTGTGTAAGTATCATCAGGAAAATGTAGTTAAAGTATTAAAAGTAAAGAAGAATCCTCCCATTGTAGAAAGTGTAAAGGATCCTAACAGTTGTGTGTTTAATGGTCTGATCATCTCAGCTGGACTTGTAGTCCGTTATATTGTTGGCTAGTTTACTTTAGAATAAAACATCAGATGTTATAAACTACATGTGTTGTGTGAGCAGTAATCTTAATGTGTAAAGTAACTAGTAACTAAAGCTGTAACAGATGAATGTAGTGGAGTAACTAAAGTAACTAGTAACTAAAGCTGTAACAGATGAATGTAGTGGAGTAACTAAAGTAACTAGTAACTAAAGCTGGAACAGATGAATGTAGTGGAGTAACTAAAGTAACTAGTAACTAAAGCTGTAACAGATGAATGTAGCGGAGTAACTAAAGTAACTAGTAACTAAAGCTGTAACAGATGAATGTAGTGGAGCAACTAAAGTAACTAGTAACTAAAGCTGTAACAGATGAATGTAGCGGAGTAACTAAAGTAACTAGTAACTAAAGCTGTAACAGGTTAATGTAGTGGAGTAACTAAAGTAACTAGTAACTAAAGCTGTAACAGATGAATGTAGCGGAGTAACTAAAGTAACTAGTAACTAAAGCTGTAACAGATGAATGTAGCGGAGTAACTAAAGTAACTAGTAACTAAAGCTGTAACAGATGAATGTAGTGAGTAACTGAAGTAACTAGTAACTAAAGCTGTAACAGATGAATGTAGTGGAGTAACTAAAGTAACTAGTAACTAAAGCTGTAACAGATGAATGTAGTGGAGTAACTAAAGTAACTAGTAACTAAAGCTGTAACAGATGAATGTAGTGGAGTAAAAAGTACAATATTTCTCTCTGAAATGTAGCGGAGTAGAAGTAGAAAGTGGCATGAAAAGAAAAGAGTCAAGTAAAGTACAAGTACCTCAACATTTGGACTTGAGTACAGTACTGGAGTACATGTACTTAGTTGCATTCCTCCGCTAATGTTGAGGCACCAAAGCTACTTAGTTTAGTTTAGAAAAAGATGGTGGTTTGTTCCTCACCCTAACCTTTGGGAAGTAACGTCTGATTTTAACCCACAAAATAAGACATGATGCTCAACGGGACGTTCGTTGAGTCCAAAAATACTTGCCGTTTACTTTTACCTATCCACCGCCCCAACCTGCCTCCGTACACACAGATTTGGCGCTTATACTTCGTCACCTTATCTTTAGTCTATATCCAAGACGTTCCACTTCTGGGATTGCTCCGGTGCTGCCAGAAATTCCACCGTATGTCCTTCTTTTCGGCCGGATGTCCGTCCCCTTCCTCTGTCTCTGTGTTGGCGTTCTAACCTCCGGCTGGATTTGTGAGGACTATGGTTAACTGCTCCTCAGATCTCTGCAGGGTAAATCCAGACAGCTAGCTAGACTATCTGTCCAATCTGAGCTTTCTGTTGCACGACTAAAACTACTTTTGAACGTCCACATGTTCCACCAAAACAAGCTCCTTCCTGAGACTATTTAGCAGAGGCACCGTGGCTCCGTCCGGAGCTTAGCACCGCCTCAAGACGATTGTGATTGGTTTAAAGAAATGCCAATAAACCAGAGCACGTTTCTCTCCTATCCCAGAATGCTGTGTGGACTAGCCAGACCTTCCTCCACAGTGCTGTGGAGGAAGGTCTGGCTATGCGAGACTACCTTGACTTCTGCTTTGCTCCCGTCATAACTACTACGGCCACTAGAGAGCGCCGCCACTATGAACGTAAATATAGTTTGTAATTGCTGCTTGATAAACGACTCATGGGAGCATTTTTTGGGGGAGGACTGACTCCCTAATATACGACTATGAAAAATATATCAACGTGTCCTCCTCAAAGCAATGATTCTACACCAACACTATATTATTTTATACTTTGAAAATGAAGACACTCACACTGCTGAGAGAACTCGAAGGTAAACTGTCGGCCGCGGTTCATCCTCTCACCCTGGGTCGTCATGTGACCTGGATGTGAGGGGCTTTAAGGCAGGCTGTACCGTCAACACATTCTCACTCCCATCGCGTAAAATACGGACACTTGGTCAGGTGGCCTTTGGCGTTGTTATTGACGCTAAAAGTCTCCTTTAGCGTCAGATCTAAACACGTTTTATCTATACGGGCTTGGTCGGGACTATTGGCGTCACTTTTGACGCAGTTAGGTTAAGGAAAAGGTCGTGGGTGGGCTTATGTGTCCATGACATGTGGGAAGAACAGGACAGTTGGGTTTAGGAAAAGAAGAACGGGACGGTTGGGTTTAGGTAAAGAAGAACGGGACGGTTGGGTTTAGGTAAAGAAGAACGGGACGGTTGGGTTTAGGTAAAGAAGAATGGGACGGTTGGGTTTAGGTCAAGAAGAACGGGACAGTTGGGTTTCGGTAAAGAAGAACGGGACAGTTGGGTTTAGGTAAAGAAGAACGGGACAGTTGGGTTTCGGTAAAGAAGAACGGGACAGTTGGGTTTCGGTAAAGAAGAACGGGACAGTTGGGTTTAGGTAAAGAAGAACGGGACAGTTGGGTTTAGGTCAAGAAGAACGGGACAGTTGGGTTTAGGTAAAGAAGAACGGGACGGTTGGGTTTAGGAAAAGAAGAACGGGACGGTTGGGTTTAGGTAAAGAAGAACGGGACAGTTGGGTTTCGGTAAAGAAGAACGGGACGGTTGGGTTTCGGTAAAGAAGAACGGGACAGTTGGGTTTAGATAAAGAACGGGACGGTTGGGTTGAGGAAACGTGACACGGGGGACACGATCCCCGGTCTCCTGGGTGAAAGTCCTGTGTTTGACCCATCCTCCACCCCGACCAACCTCCCTATGTGGATTTTCGGTCTTTCATTCTACTCGGTACCGTAGTCGCTCTTAATGCTACGTCTTCTCCAAACCCCCTGTAGCTGCTGCTGTTCTACACACGCTGAATGGCGCTTTTTGCGTCTCTTCAGACGCTGACAGCCACTGCCCAAACGTCCGTATTTTACGAGTTCGGAGTGAGAACGGGTTGGTACCGTACGTCACAGAGCTTTAGATGAAGTGGCGCCGGATCCATCGGAGGCCAAACACCTCAACTCCAGATGAGATCCGGTGATTTATTTAAGGTCCACACAGAATAGATTCTCATGCAGCTGCACATTAGTTGAAGAATTGATCCATAAGTCTGCAAACGGCTGCTGCAGTGACAAAGCAGAAAGGTTAACCGTGCAAATCAACTGGCAGCTTCCACGCTGTAGCTTCTCTGTTTTCAGCAAAGCTGTGCTTGATTTTTAAGCTAAGCCTCAGCAAGGACAGCCTGTCGAACATCAAACACTCACATTGCAAAGCCCGCAGAAACATTGACTTTTAATGAAGGTCACTGTCCCATTCTTCAAGCCATGGTGCATTCTCCTTTTCTGTTCATTTGTTTAACTATGTAAAGTTTGAAAAGTAATGAGTAAAAGTCACCGGGCCTCATGCAAGAACATGTTCCTAAACATTAGGCTTGTTTCAGCTCAGATACAACTGACTCTTAACTGTCCTGATTATTTACATGGAGTCTGGTGGGTTTAGTGATGGTGATTTCGGGGCTGTTTTATGTTAAACAAAAGTTAAAGTAAAAGGTCTATCTCTGTAGGGATCCTTTCATAATGTTGTCAGACACTTTTAGTGGACGCTGACTGACACTGAACATTTGTCATGTAGGGTTACATTGTAGGCCCGTTTACGGCTGTCGGTTACAGCGTTTTGGCTCAATACTGGACCAATTTCAAAGATTTTTGTTCACATTAGTCACTTAAACACCAATGCATTGAAATATAGGGTTGAAAAACAAATCAAATGACCCTTTAAGTTTGTGATTAGGGTGTTAACACTCACACACACATACATACATCGTCCCTGTCCATTGTAATGACATGGCAGACTTCACACAGGCTGCTCTGAGCAGAGACTCAGGCTCAGTTTCTGACCCGTCCTATCAGCAATCTGCTCATTCATTCCACAGCATTGTGTATCAGCACTGTGCATGCACTCTGGCCGCTTTCCCAAGTGGAGGGTGAAGCTAAATCTGTTAGCTTTCGAGCTGGTTCACTTGCTGGTAATCAGGGATGCACCGACGTATCGGACCGTAATCACGAAATCCTTCTGTCGACTAAAACCCTGATCTTAAGGGAGTGTTAAGAATGTGTAGCTGAGGATTTGTCAGTCAGCCTGTTGAGATGTTGGAGGTTTTGACTGTTGGGTACAAAAATATGTATTTCTCAAATGCCAGGGAAACAATTTCAAGGTGTTGATTTAACTTTAGGCTTTAAACCTTTATAAGCAATAACATTAAAGCGTAACTCTCGCCAAGATGCAACCCGGTTGGAGAGAATGTGTCGGACCCAAATGCAGACACATCAGGCAAAGTCAAGTTCAAAAGGTTTAATAACTAAAATCCAAGCAATGAAGAGAGCTGGGCAAAAATAAATGCAAAATGTGCAGGAAGCCAAAAGACAAGGAATACAAAAACAGGAATCCAAGACAAGCGGTAGGCTTACACAGACTCTCACAGAACACCATACAGAAAAAACACAATACAAGGACCTGACACAAGACAAGGGGAACACAGAGGCTAAATACAAGAGGTAACGAGCAAATGTGGGACAGGTGATACAACAGGTGAAACACATCAGGGCGGGGCAGAACAATCAGACAGGCAGGAAAACACAAGACAGGAAGTAAAGCTAGACAAGACAAGGGAGAAAAACAGACTACCAAAATAAAACAGGAAACAGAAATATATGTAACAGGGAGGAGAGTAAAGATGGAAAGCTCCTAAAGCTTAGTTCCATATAAATTCACGGATTATTCGTTGTTTTGTCGTTAGTGGAACACAATATTGACCTTGTAGATGAAAAAGGAGCCTCGTATAAGAATGACATTTCCTCCAATGGAGTCCGTTCATTCGGATGAACACTTTTTGACTGGCGAGATGGCGCCGAGCGGAAACAACAGCTAAAGTGAGTTCTTTTTAGTAAACTCTGTGAACACAACCAATGTTGTCAATGCTTTCGTTAAGGTGTAGAGCCCCTGGTGATACTTGTATCATAGTAGCACCACTAGCACTCCCATTCAAAAGGCCATTTGACCCAAAACGGTCAATCTTAAAAGTGGCGTTTCCGTCCTAATTATGCTTTTAAACGAAAATTTGACTCGGGTACATTCACAAAAAGACCCTAGGTTGCATTTTGGCGAGAGTTACACTTTAACTATTGCTTGACTTTAAGTGGATATTTCTGTGTGACTGACATTACTGAGACAGTTTACTGACTTTAGTTTATTACTCTCAGAAAAACAAATATATAGAAAATTCTATTGCGTCTTTAGTCATCAAAATACACAGTAACACAGCACATGTGCCAGTTAGTTTCATTCAACTAAGTGCAGTTCTCCTGAACAATAATTCCCTATCTTAATTAACAAACTTTCCACCAAATTTCGGAACGACATGAGCTCCATATCATGTGTCAATGTTTCATTACTTTAATGTTGTGTAATGTTTTTTTTTTTTTTACAAATGGCAACATGTCAGACAGGTGAGCACTAAAGTGACAGGAGGTAGTTTGGGTCCAGCAGGTTTGATCTCGGTGCATCCCTACTGTTAATGCGTCATGAATGCTCCACTGCTGCCTCCTGATTGGCTGACCACTTTGCTAATCGCATGTTCTGTTTTTTCTTTCTTTCTTGCACTCTCACCACTTCCTGCCTGCTCCACCTCTCAACCCATCTGCCACACTCCTGTTTTTATTTCCTGTTGTTTTTTTTTATATATATATATATATATTTTTATGGGAATGAACCTTTATTGGGCTGTGGTGTTCCTCTGGCTGTGGCCTCGCTTTCTCATTGGCTGACTCTGCCGCTGTGTCATGACCAATCACAGCCCACCCGGCGGTTTTTCATCCCACCGCAGTCCCCAGACCTGTGTCAGTCCCCCAACTGCAGCCCCACCCACTCCCCCGAGGTCCGCCTCAACGGGGTGGGGCCACGCACGCCCAACTCCTACCAGCCAAAGATGGGGTCTCCCCTCATGCACCCCCGCACGCAGACCCTCCCCGCCAAGCCTAAAATGTCTGAGAAGCCCCTACAGACCACCAGATCCAACCCCCTCCCCAACACCGCCCAGACCCCCACCACACCCAAATCTGAGCCGTCCACGCCGTGCCAGCCTCTGGCTCCGTGCGTCCCCAACAGCCCGCGGGTGAGACGCCACCCTCCCCTCACCGTCCCCCCTAAACTCTCCATCCCCCTCTCCCCGGTGGCTCCTATGTCGCCCCGTCGCCGCTACCACCTCCACCCTGACCACAACGGCAAATCTGTCCCCATCACGCAGGTGACCCCCCACCCCTCCCCCCGAGGGAGCCCTCTCCCCACCCCCAAAGGCACCCCGGTGCACACGCCCAAGGACAGCCCGGCTGGCACGCCCAGCCCAACGCCACCACCCAGCCCGTCCATCGGCGGCATGCCCTGGAGGACACGCCTCAACTCCATCAAGAACAGCTTCCTGGGCTCGCCGCGCTTCCACCGCAGGAAAATGCAAGGTAATAAGAATTATCTTTATTTATAGAGCACTTCACAAAGTGCTTCACAAAGCAATAAAACAGAGCCTTCATGAAAACATTGGGTTTTTACAACAACAAATAAAAACGTGTACAGTGTCGGTAAGAATAGGGGAAACCTTTTGAAAAGACTACGAGACTTCAGAGGAGGTTCAAGCTTTTAAGAAGGGACTTAAAGGAAACAAAATGGTCAGAAAATGGTGAAAAATGTGGTTCACTGTTTCCCAAAAAGTCCAAATGTCTCGTTTTGTCCCCAACTCAAAGATATTCAGTTTACTGTCCCAGAGGAGAGAAGAAACTAGAAGATATTCACATTTAACAAGCTGACATCACACAAGTTTGACTTTCCTCATTAAACAGACTGATGTCGTGAAGTGGCGTATGTACGACACGCCAATTTGTACGCCATTACTGGCGTGTTATCAAGACACATACTCACTTTTTAGCGTGTTTATCAACGCCATTTGGCCTCCATTGACTTACATTACCTTGCGATTGCGTGTGAATTTACGCCGTAGAGAGTAGTATGAAAGGGTGAAAAAAGGCTTAGGGAGGTTGGTCGGGGGGGTGGAGGATGGGTCAAACACAGGACTTTCACCCAGGAGACCGGGGATCGTGTCCCGCGTGTCACGTTTCCTTTCCACGTTTGTTGATTTCCTAAACAGAACCCGCGTGTGGCGTTTCCTAAACCCACCCGTAGCCTCGCGATAACGCGTAGCCTCGCGATAACGCGTAGCCTCGCGATAACACGCCACTCGGCTTTAGGAAAGTTCCGTGTATGTTTACGCTGTGACGTTGCAGACTGCCGTCCGCTGTATACAGCGTAGACATACACGCGGATAGCTCAAAATGCGTACAGATAACACGCCACTCGGCTTTAGGAAAGTGCCGTGTATGTTTACGCAAAGTCATGATGTCATGTTGCAGTGTTTGCATACTGTAATATTTTACAGGAAATAGTATGCAAGTTGCGTACTATTGGTTACACACTAAGGTTTTGGACATACTAAAACATCTCACATACTGTTTTAGCTGCTATATAGCATGACAGTATGGAATTTTGGACGCAGCCTGGGAATGGATGAAGGGGTACGTGAGACCTCGGACCAAAAAGGTTGGAAACCCCTGCTGATTTATTGAGATCAGATCTGTATGATATCTCTTTCTTATCAGTATGATAATGTATTCAGCAGAGAGCGTGTTCATGCATCAAACTGCATTCTCGTAGCTCAGGGGAATGAGTACAAATCATCTCTCTGCCCCTAACGGCTGTGTTTAACACTTCACCTGCTGCCAGCCCTTATCAGGAGAAACAGCCGCCTTGGGCCGCGTTGTGCGCAAGATAACTGTCTCATTAGTTTAGGTAGTTTAGTGCCATGAAATCGCTCCACGCAAACCCAACAGAGCCATGATGATCTCATTAACACGCACAGATTATATATTTATCCATCTGCAAGGGCGTAACTTTGGGTTCAACATGGGCTCCTATAAATTACCCAATGTCCATCAGACAAACAGAAGAATCTTTATGACCACAGTTTCTACACATAAAATGTGAAGTAGAGCTGCAAAGATTAATGGATCAGAGGTCAACTATTGAATTAAATCTCCATCTATTTAGATAATTATTCAGTTTGAGTCTTTTTTTATGAAAACAAAAGAGTATACATTCTCCGATTCCTGCTTGTTAAATGTGGATATTTTCTAGTTTCTTTCAGGGATATGAAATTAATGGAAATTAGTCGTGATTACGCATTCATTTCATGTTTATTTGAATAGGGACAGATGCTAAATCAGAGACATTTGTTGTACAGCATCACAGTATATATATATATATATAGCTATTGTTAATGCCAATGCCCGTCCGTAGAAGGGCTTTCAAACAGTCAAAAAACACATATGAAACATTGCCACATTAAAATACATAAAGGACATAAACATAAAAGGCACATACATCTGTGTAGGAAAGAGATGACCCCCCCACACCAACTCTGTGACCTTTGACCTCTTATTTCCACAGTTCCCACCCAGGAAGACATGTCCAGTCTGACTCCAGACTCTTCTCCAGAGTAAGTATGACCAGAGATCTCCTAGAACTAAAGATACGGTCCATCCAGAGATGGTTTAGAACCGAGACTTAATTAATTGACATTAATCAAAGTGACATTACCAGAGGATGTCTTGGTCGTGACAACTTGACATAATGTCATCCTGTTTAATGTCAGCTTGTCATGACCAAGACAACTTCTGGTAATGTCACTTTGATTAATGTCAGTTTGTCATAATCAAGACAACCCAAACAATGTCAACTAGTCACGAACAAAAACCGAATGACACTTAATGACAGAAGTCATAAACGTTTGACTTGTTCATAACGTTTATGACGCGTTCAGGACAGTGTCATGTCATAGTTATGACAGTATCATGTCGCGATTATGTCGATACCTTCAAGTAAAGTGTTACCCTTTTTTTCAACGTTTTCGACGTCTTTTTGGACACTTTTGTTGCTTCTCCACCGATGTTTTTGTCACTTTTTTCAACGTTTTTTTCGACACCTTTTGACGTTTTTGTGTGTTTTTTTCCCCCCCACGTTTTTGAAGCTTTTCCCGACATTTTGGTCCCTTTTTTCAAGGTAGATTTCTTGAGATGTACGTTGTTCTGAAGCACGTTGCGTCTCTTCCCTGCAGACTGGCTAAGAAGTCGTGGTTCGGGAACTTCATCAACCTGGAGAAAGAGGAGCAGATCTTCATCGTGATCAGAGACAAACCTCTCAGCTCCATCAAGGCAGACATCGTCCATGCCTTCCTCTCTGTAAGTCTCCTCTTCATCCATCTATCGTCTGTTCTCCTATTCTTTTTCTCCCGTTACTGTCTGATGAATCGCACTATTCTGTCTGTGGCCCGTTTCTCCCAGCCTGGCTCCGCCCTCCTACGTACTTCCGCTCAATTTCATTTTCCTTCAGTACTGCGTCTGGGTTTGCGGTATTTTCTTGGGTTTTCTCCAGCCAATCTTTCCCGGTCCAATCAGCGAACAGGGGGAGTGGCTGAGAACGATGACGTTGAGGACGTGCACTAGAAAGATGCGAGCGAAGCCATTCGGTCCGTTGTGGCAACGCTGCCGAATATCCAGAAGTTAAAGCCCGAGCAAGAACAATCTTTGCTGAGTTGTGTTGGTGGCCATGATGTTGTGGCCCTCCTCCCCACGGGGTTCGGGAACAGTTTGATCTTCCAGCTCGCTCCGTTAGTGGTGAAGGAGTTGGCTAAGGCTAACGCTACGATGCTAAGCCGACGTCACGACCAAACGTTAGCGATTGGTTATGGCAGATCCAGAGTGGCTCTGGGCAGATCCAATAGTTTTAAACTTCAACAGAGTACCCGCCTTCAAGGAAGTTAACACTTGTCAATGGAGAGAGGCCAGACTCTCTGGACCAATGAAATGGACCAGAGTCTCGTAGGACCAGGCTAATGTACCAGAGTCTCGTAGGACCAGGCTAATGGACCAGAGTCTGGTAGGATCAGGTTAGTGTACCAGAGTCTGGTAGGACCAGGCTAATGTACCAGAGTCTGGTAGGACCAGGCTAATGGACCAGAGTCTGGTAGGACCAGGCTAATGGACCAGAGTCTGGTAGGACGAGGTTAGTATACCAGAGTCTGGTAGGATCAGGTTAGTGTACCAGAGTCTGGTAGGACCAGGCTAGTGTACCAGAGTCTGGTAGGACCAGGCTAATGTACCAGAGTCTGGTAGGACCAGGTTAGTGTACCAGCGTCTGGTAGGACCAGGCTAATGTACCAGAGTCTGGTAGGACCAGGCTAATGGACCAGAGTCTGGTAGGACCAGGCTAATGGACCAGAGTCTGGTAGGACCAGGCTAGTTTACCAGAGTCTGGTAGGACCAGGCTAGTGTACCAGAGTCTGGTAGGACTAGGCTAATGGACCAGAGTCTGGTAGGACCAGGCTAATGTACCAGAGTCTGGTAGGACCAGGCTAATGGACCAGAGTCTGGTAGGACCAGGCTAATGGACCAGAGTCTGGTAGGACCAGGCTAGTTTACCAGAGTCTGGTAGGACCAGGCTAGTTTACCAGAGTCTGGTAGGACCAGGCTAGTGTACCAGAGTCTGGTAGGACTAGGCTAATGGACCAGAGTCTGGTAGTCCCTGGTACACTAGCCTGGTCCTACCAGACTCTGGTACACTAACCTGTCAATGCCAGACTAGCGGTGACATCAAACGCATCACTCAAACTGCTGCTCGGGAAAGTCGCCACACTGAGAAACACAGAGAGAGTTGTGGGAAGCTGAATTAGCTCAAACTCATTTGGCAATTGCTTGAATGCAACGGACGTTCATTAATATAAAATAGTTGCCAAGTATAGCCTTCACTGTGAAAATGGCCACATAAGAGTGTGGTGTTTTGCTGTTGTGTTCGAGGGACAGCAGCAGACTGCTGTCTGTTCACGTCTCGTCGTCAGCGGTGACTCCGACGCTGACGCAGCAGAAACACTGCAACGTGTTGTCCTTCTGCTCCTGTCTGTTTCTCTCACATCCCGACGCTGCCGTCTCCACTCACACACAAGCTGGTGGTCTGTTTCTGCTGACTCAGAGTCTGCTTACCCCCCTCCCCCCCTCTCTCTCT
Organism: Sander vitreus; assembly: GCF_031162955.1. Lineage (NCBI taxonomy): Eukaryota > Metazoa > Chordata > Actinopteri > Perciformes > Percidae > Sander > Sander vitreus. The sequence continues at coordinate 39,900,395 of NC_135855.1, forward strand.
CTCTCTGTCTCTCTCTGTCTCTCTCTTTCTCTCTGTCTCTCTCTCTCTGTCTCTCTCTGTCTCTCTCTTGCTCTCTCTCTCTCTCTCTCTCTCTCTCTGTGTCTCTGTCTCTCTCTCTCTGTCTCTCTCTGTCTCTCTCTCTTTCTCTCTCTCTCTCTCTGTCTCTCTTTCTCCCTCTCTGTCTCCCTCCCTCTCTCTCTCTCTCTCTCTCTCCCTCTCTCTCTCTCTCTCTCTCTCTCTCTCTCTCTCTCTCTCTCTCTCTCTCTCTCTCTCTCTCTCTCTCTCTCTCTCTCTCTCTCTCTCTCTCTCTGTCTCTCTTGCTCCCTCTCTGTCTCTCTGTCTCTCTGTCTCTCTCTCTCTCTCTCTCTTTCTCTGTAACTCTCTCTCTCTTGCTCCTCCCTCTCTCCCTCCCCTCCCTCTCTCTCGCTCTCTCTCTCTCTCCCCCTCTCCATCTCTTTCTCCCTCCCCCTCCCTCTTTCCCTCCATCTCTCTCTCTCTCTCTCCCTCTCCCTCCCTCTCTCCCCCTCCTTCTCTCTCTCCCTCCCTCCCTCTCAGATCCCCAGTCTGAGCCACAGCGTCATCTCTCAGACCAGTTTCCGGGCGGAGTATAAGTCCACAGCCGGTCCGACAGTTTTCCAGAAGCCCGTGAAGTTCCAGGTGGACATCACGTACACGGAGAGCACCAGCGCCACCAAGGACAACGGGATCTACTCCGTCACCTTCACGCTGCTCTCAGGTAAACGCCACCCGCAGTCCGACACACGTCAGATCACAGAGCACGAGTGGTTTTTTTAAGCAGAGTTTGGAGCCAAAAGCGATCTCCGTCCACACAAGTGTTTTTATCTCCGGTAGAAAAACTAATCTCTGTTTAAACTAACACGGCCAAACCAAAATATCTCACCAACATCCTGGTATACTGGGATCATAGGCGGAAATCACAGGGGGGTTGGGGGCTGTCCCACCTTAAAAATATCATTAAAACTACGCCGTGGAGACTCATAGACTGTATATAAACTGGACCAACAGATCCCGTGTCTCTGGACGGAGACCAGTGAAGGACATTAGAAGCTCTTTCCCGGTGATGGCTGAGCGTTACTGAACAGCCTCCAACTGAGCTTGAAGACGTAGATGTGACGTGAGCAACCTGTCTGAAAGTTGGAAGTCTTCTGGTAGCTGTGCCAAGAGAAATCTCAATCATTCCCAATCTAGCAGAGACGGAGAGCGTAGGTATATGTAAGGAGATAACATAGACACAGGCTAATTATTGATCACTAAAATGATAGTTAACATTAGTCATTACACTTAAACAGCTGATGGAAGTCCAAACTGCCTGAGAGCTTCTCCTGTACTATACGGTATAACGTGAGCTACAAGGTAATGGAGCCTTTTATACATTGTCGTGTTTCTTTAGAAACGCTCTGGCGCTTCTGGGAAACACCAGAGCAGGGGGAATGAGAGGGGGAAACACCAGACTGATACTGTTTTAGCTGCTAAATAACATGTTAGTGTTAGTGGGAATGAACGCTAACAAAGCCTGACGACTGTTTCAGGTCCCAGCCGGCGTTTCAAGCGTGTGGTGGAGACCATCCAGGCCCAGCTGCTCAGCTCCGACCAGCCCGGCATCCAGCCCCAGATATCTGGTAAGTGGAGTCCCTCGCCACCCGCCCCCGTCCCCCCTCCTCCACGTCCTCACAGCCTCCCCCCCTCCCGGCATCCTGGCACTCCTCACAGCACAGCCACTCCTGCGGCCCACCTCGGCTCGGACCCGCTCGGCTCGGCACACTGCTTTTAGCACACGGCATCTCCACGTGCATGGCCCTGCCACATACCATGGTGCGCGCACACACACACACACACACACACACACACACACACACACACAGGACATGTTAACGTTGTTCACTGAGCTGTAGCTGTGCAGTTAAAGGGCTGATTACTAGGATTGGGCATCGAGAATCGGTTTGGTTTTGGTTTCCGTAGCGGCCGCCGTACTTCCAGGCGCTCATTGTGTTGCAGCCGCGGAGCACGGTAAGCGGTGCTCTAAAGTGTGGCTTTATTTTAAGAGGGATATATTAAAAACTTTAAAAAAAACATCCAGAAGGTGACAAGCTTAAACTGGAGGCGAGAATATACCGAGCTAACGTTACTGTAATTTCTGTTTACGTTAGCCGCGATTTGTTAACGTTACCGATAGGAGGGAAAAAACTGCTATCGTTTGTGACAAAGTGATAAGTATATTAAATGTTGTCTTACCTTTGAACAAATGTAGACGTCCTTGTTAATTCTGTTGACGTTAAGTTGATATTCTGGCCTGCTACACAGTCTGATCCACAGTAAACATTTCTTCTTGTCCCGTTTCGGCTTGGGGAAAGGGATGAAATACACCCCAGTTTCTAGCCTGTCGGGGTACCGGCTATCGGTCTTAAGGCAGCTACACCCCGGGCCGATAATCGGCCGTTGGACAGTCTGGCGAGGTCAGTGACTCGAGTCTGGTCGGTGTGTCCCGTGCCGTCGTCCGTTGGAGGAGCCGTCGGCCTTCATTTGGGCCGACCCGACATGCTCAGTCAGAGACAGGGCAGTCGGGACTCACCTGGAAACGGAGAGCGGGATGAGCGTGACTAGAGCCTCTCAAAATCTGACTAAAAAGTCTTTCAAACTGACCTTTGTTGATCTGAAATGAAGACAGATTCAGCTGCACGGCCTATTTCTCTCTTCAAATGTTTTCAGAAACACGTTTCAGTGAACTATTTTAGTACAATATGAGATCGTCACTGAATGAGTCGCCAGTAACGGCCGGTTGAAAAATCCAAAATCCGGAAGCAGCAGCCAGACCCACGTGACGGCTTTAATTGTTTGGGCGACAATGCAGATTAGCGCCGCCTGCTGTTATGGAGACGTATTACGTCTCGTCTCTTCGGTGTGTTCTGAGGAACTTTTTTGACCAACTTGGGGGAGACCGATCAGTCCGACTGGCTTTTCTGCCGACGGTCGGCCGCCTGGTTGGTGTGTAACGGTCTTTACACGTCCCCCATGCACATCGTTTGACCATTGTTATTCGTCGGGGTTTCTGAGTAAATACATCCACCATTCATTTCTAATGTTATGCCTCCTCCCTGTTGCTTCCTAGTACGAGCTGATGTCCGAGTCTCGTTGAGGCTGGACTGTCATTGGCTTATCTGCGTCCTAAGAGCGGTGCTTAGTGACAGGTGAATTGTTCAAATCAACGATGCCCAACCCTACTGATTACATCAAACTGTAACTGTAATGTAGCCTCGGCTCTCACCCGGCGTCTGACTCAGCAGAAAACTCTCGCTCAGGCACATGGATGTTTACACAGCTGTAGATTTCACAACACATTCATACTTTTTTTTAAGTGTTACACAAAGTGTTAAGTGTAAACACATCGGAAATATCCCACAAATCTGTGAAATCTTCTCTGATGTGATTGGATATTTTGGGCTGCCTATAGAAAGATGGATGGATTGTAAAAAAAAA
>NC_135855.1:39911389-39936389 GCF_031162955.1 Sander vitreus
ACCAGGGATCATCCATAATAACTATTAACTTGGAGACCGAGCGACACCAAGAGAGTCTGAAGAAAAGAAAAGAGGAAAACCCTTCCCTTCCCTCTCCCCTCCTTACTCCCCACCTCCCCTCCCTCCCTCCTCCCTCTCTTTGAGTCCTTTCTCCGGCCGCATCAGTAGAGTCCACTTCGCCCCCCCTCCCGACCAGACCAAACATAGAGACATCTCGTAAAAAGACAAAAAAAGCCTTAAGACAGTGATGTTTGTCAATCTACACACATGCATCCCCACCTCCCCCCTTCCCCCTCTCCTCTTTTTCTCTTTCTTCCAACCCTCCCACATGTACATAAGAAACACACGTACGTCCTGTACGTACTGCTCAACACAAACATGATGCGGGATGTAATGACTTGGCACACGCTGTCAAACAGGAAGCAGGAGCAGCGGACGAAGACGCAGACACGGACGAACGCTGGCTGGATTGTAATTCCTCTTAACGCCGTCTTTCTTTGTGAACGGCGGGATCTCTAAAACGCCCGTGGAGCGTTAATGTAAAATGGGTTCATTAAAAAGTTCCCCATGAAAAGTATGATAAAGGGAGTGGAGGTGATATTACATAAATGAATGATCTATTCTGTTGTACAGATTCAAATAATGTTTCCGTATGTACAAAAAGTGTAGTTGTGACTTTATGTTTTAGAGTTGTGTTGCCATATTTTGGGTTTTGTATTCCTGTCTGTGAGGCCCGGTCACATCCAGTGTTTAACCCTTGTTGTGTTGTCTCGGGTCAAGTCTGACCCGTTTCAGTGTTTTATATCAGAAATATGGATTTCTTTCAACCAAGTTGCCCAAAAATAACATGGATGGTTCCATACAATGCTCTTCAGGTAAAATTAATGATTACTTTCATTGACTTTTTTGGGTGTTTTATTTAATCCTATAGCATGTGAAATATTTTTTTTAAATGGTTTCAAAACAGTATCCGGACTAAACATCCTCTGATCTTAACTATTGGTCCAAATAATTCATATTTTCTGCTTTTTTTAACTAAAAACGTATGTATAATTTGATATAAATGAGGTTTGTTGACCATGAATTCCAAGAATTAGTGTAAAACCTATTATTAAACGCATTAAGCGCAGGTTTTTAAAAACAAGCACCAAAAGCATACCCTGAAAATCCAGAGTTCTCGTGAGAGCACAATTGTAATTAGCTCAGCGAGTCACTCTGGCATTCAGTAATGATGCTCATTAGCTATGCCCTGGTAGCCGAGCTGCACCAATCACATCGGTGTATCTGATATAGGCGGGCCAGAGGCGAGCTAAACAGATGACGACAGTTTAATCTACCAGTTAGCTCCTCTGGTAGCTAAGAGTCTAATCTCCCAGTTAGCTCCTCTGGTAGCTAAGAGTTTAATCTACCAGTTAGCTCCTCTGGTAGCTAAGAGTTTAATCTCCCAGTTAGCTCCCCTGGTAGCTAAGAGTTTAATCTACCAGTTAGCTCCTCTGGTAGCTAAGAGTTTAATCTACCAGTTAGCTCCCCTGGTAGCTAAGAGTTTAATCTACCAGTTAGCTCCCCTGGTAGCTAAGAGTTTAATCTACCAGTTAGCTCCCCTGGTAGCTAAGAGTTTAATCTACCAGTTAGCTCCCCTGGTAGCTAAGAGTTTAATCTACCAGTTAGCTCCACTGGTAGCTAAGAGTTTAATCTACCAGTTAGCTCCACTGGTAGCTAAGAGTTTAATCTACCAGTTAGCTCCTCTGGTAGCTAAGAGTTTAATCTACCAGTTAGCTCCTCTGGTAGCTAAGCATATGGGGCTGTATTGTTGTGATTGGTCGTAGTGTTATCCAGTTGTGTGCAGTGAGCATGCTTGGTGCCCTCAGGTTGGGCCATTTTCATTACTCAGTGCCAGACCCTTAATCTTTCTGATTTGGGTCTGGATTTCCAGGCTACCAAAAGCACGGAAAAAGTGACAAATACATCAATTATTTTTCTATTTTGACCTGGAAGGACAAGTTCATGGTTGACAGGAAGACAACACAAGGGTTAAATAAAACGCTGTCTGGCCCTCGATGTGCATTTTCCAATCCGGCCCTTAGTGAAGTTGAGTTTGACGTTGTGCCGAGTCACTTCCTGGTGTGACCGCGCCTCGCCGATGATAGAAATGTCTCCGTTTTCCTTTTGCACTTTTGACAAGTGAGTCAGATTCTGGGTGCAGTACGAAAAATGTTAGCACGTTTTTTTTTTTATTTACATTTTTTTGTTTTCATTATAATTTTTTACACTATCGAACTGCTGTGTATATTTTTGTACTTCATTGTATTTGTGTCATTTTTTTCCGTTATTAATTTATTCTCAGTTATTTATACGAAAGATGTAGAGAATGTTTCTTAACGTTGAAATTATTTAAGGATATTTTTGTCATGTTTAAGTTATTCGATCGAAAATGTTTTGTGAGCGATTGTTCCTCTTTTCTTATTTTTTCTTTTTTTCTCTCGACGAGAGAAACCTGTAATATATACGTTGGGGGGGAAATGATTTACCGTAATTTAAGAATGTAGACGTAGCCTCTGTGAGAGGAACAACCCCTCTGTTGATAACTGTCTCTCCTCCCTCTCTCCCTGTGTGTATGAAGACTCAGATCTCACCAAACACTCGTTCTGTAAATAAGCCGAGTTTACCGACATGCTTATTTTAAAAAACCAAGGGGATTCCTACTCTTAGCTTTGACCGTGTACGGTTGTTTGCATGTTCAGCATTCGTCTTTTCTTTGCATGTCGTCGTTGGAATTGTTCTCCCGTTTCCCCTTTTTCTCTCCACACTTATTTATGTATTTATGTTCTTTACGTGCATTTGTTTTAAAGGACAAATCCGGCGCAAAATGAACCTAGGGGTTAATAACACATGTACCAAGTCGACCGTTCTCTGGGATTTGTTTTCATGCTAATCTAATGTGACCAGTTTTAGCCCAAACCGCTAATTAGCTTGTAACGCTAGTAGTCGGGGCAGAGGCTAAAGTCAAAAGAAATCTCTATTTCTACACCACTAACAAGGCTCAAAATAGCACCACACTTCCACGGCAGCATAATGAGGGTCCCTACATGTAAAACGAAGCATTGAGAACTTTGTAAGTGTACAGACAGTTTATTAAAAAGATAGATTATAAAGACAGTACCATTCACGTATACAGGCAGGCGCCATCTTGGGAAAACATGACTGTCTGTACACTTACAAAGTGTATGTAATGTAATGCTTCTGTTTACATGTAGGGACCCTCTTTATGCTGCCGTGGAAGTGTGGGGCTATTTTAAGCCTTGTTAGTGGTGTAGAAACAGAGATTTCTTTTTACTTTAATCTCTGCCCCGACTACTAGCGTTACAAGCTAATTAGCGGTTTGCGCTAAAACTGGTCACGTTAGATTAGCATGAAAACAAATCCCAGAGAACGGTCGACTCGGTTCACGTGTTATTAACCCCCTAGGTTCATTTTGCGCCGGATTTGTCCTTTAATTTGCCTTGTTTTATATTTTGCTTCTCTTTCTTTTGCCGCCTTCTTCCTCCCTCTTGATTACTGCGTTAACGCGCAGTAACCGTGCAATGCATCCTCCTTACTCATCCTCTCAAAGAGGGAGCTCTCTGGCGATCAGGTCGCTCACTGGCTAGGGTGGGTGTTGGGGTTATCAGAGAGAAAAATTAAAGCAATACCTTTTAATTGTTTTCTACTGGGGGGAATCCAGAGCACACAGAATGGACTCGGAGCGCTACTACTGAGCAGGATAACCACTGGCAATGTATTCCCTTTGTGATGTTACTGTGAACAACGTCAGTGCTAAAGGAAATAAATCTGTTGACTTTGGAGCTGTGTGCACATTTGTTTTTGGGGTTATCAAGATGTTTATTCACAAATATACATGTACATGTTTTACATATTCAGAGTTGATCGTATGCATACAGCTGCAGCTTCCTTAAAAAAAAATGTTAATGGATAAAAGCATCAATATTCAAATAATAATAATGTCATTTATGGCGTCACAGCTTATAAAAAAGCCAAAGGCGACGTCTTCAAGTTACTTAATTAGTCCGACAAACAGTCGAAGAAACTGATAAACAAGTGAAAACCAAAATGCAACCAGAACTTTTGTTAATTTTACTTCATAAATTACTTAAACAAGTATCAATATAACTGATTTCTTCCTTCCTGATTGCAGAAATGTTCACTTGTGTCAAGATTAATAAATAGCATGAATAACTTCTTAAAACGAGGGCTGCACGATATGAGCAAAATATGCGACAACGTTGTTGAATATCGCGATAAGGATATTACTTATAATAATACTACTAATAAATAAACAGATATTGAAGTGTTCTTAGTTCTGCTGCTTTCAGTATTCTGCTAAAATACAACAAACTGTTTGTTGAATTTAAAACAAATAACCTTTTTATTGAACTAATTGAACATTAATTTAAATATAAAAATATAAAAGGCCGCACTAAATAAAGTAAAGCAACGACAGTTAGGGTCCTATCCTGCACCCGGCGCAGCGCAAAGTGTCTTTGCTAGTTTAAGACGACGCAGTTGTCAGGGCGTGCTGGTCTTACAGGGAGGTGTGTTCAGGTGCATTCTGGGCGTGCTGGTCTTACAGGGAGGTGTGTTCAGGTACATTCTGGGCGTGCTGGTCTTACAGGGAGGTGTGTTCAGGTGCATTCTGGGCGTGCTGGTCTTACAGGGAGGTGTGTTCAGGTGCATTCTGGGCGTGCTGGTCTTACAGGGAGGTGTGTTCAGGTGCATTCTGGGCATGCTGGTCTTACAGGGAGGTGTGTTCAGGTACATTCTGGGCGTATTCCTATCTTGAGGCAGTAGGAAGTGATGGCACCATTGACCAACAAAAACCTGGTCTAAAGTCAATAACGCAGCATTTCATTGTTATTTTAACAGAGCATTAGTAAAATGCTCCTAGGCTCGTGCACAGCACGCGCACACTATGCTTGTTACACACACAGGGACGCACAGCAGCACACACACACACACACACACACACACAGGGACACAGCAGCACACACACATGCAGAAGATTACACATACAAATATTACGGTGCAAATCCTCCATCATAACAGCAATGCTCCAAGGTCCAAACGCGCCTGGCTTTTAAAGGGAATGGGAGATGATCTCTGATTGGTTGATTGCATGTTACGCCCAAAACACACCTCTGATTAATGAAGACACTAAGTACAACCCTTTTGAACCATGCACCCGGCGCACTTTTGTACACGCCCTGAACGCACCGGCGCCACGTGCTTCACACCGTGCGCTTACATCGTTAAACTAGGGCCCTAAGAGTAATACATAAAGAATGACAGTTACATTTTAAAGTGCAGTTTTCTGCTGATATTTTCTTTTAACTAATACAAAAAAAATGTGTGAGTGTCTTTCGCGATGTGTTTATTGCGCCAGTTGATATTGCGATGACGACAAAAAAACGATATTGTGCAGCCCTAGTTAAAACAGTCTGTTATCATTCTACACTCAACGTGTTCTCCCTAAGAAGACTAACAGTATCCATGGCTACTATTCCCAAACACACACACGTACCCGTGTGGCTAAACGCAGCGTAGCGCCGGCTGCTACGTCCTTTTCTACTCTCGACACGCGGAGTGGAGCGTGTAAAGTCTGTGGATCAACGTGGCCTCCAAAACCTCCAGGAGCACCGGTGGATCCCGGTCCGGTGCGCCCGCCTCCGGGCCGAGCGTCTCCCGGCCGACGGCGCCCAGCAGCAGGCGGTGGAAGTCCTCGCCGTCCAGCAGCCGATCCAGGTTCTGGAGGAAGAATCCTTCGCAGAAGTGGCAGAGCTCGGCCGCTCCGTGCTGCTGCAGACGCAAACACACGGAAAGGTCCGGAAACATTTTAGTTACAATACAAATGTAGCTCAGATATGAAAGAGATTCTACAAATGTAGGAAGGTTCCCTCTAACCTGCTGCGTTAGGCAATTTGTTGTACAGTACAAACATATTGACACATAATCCACAACACCTACTGAACCAGACATCTACAGCACTATTATCTAACACATAACATACACACATCAATAAATAGAAGTATGTTGCACTTTAGAGCTTAGATCTGGCCCAAAGAATCAAGCCCGACCCAACCCGAGCCCGTGCACACTTTTTTAACACGTGGGCCGTTATAACTGACGTTCTCAACTACAAAAATGCAAAAATGCATTTCTCTGTGAGGGCTTGCTTCGCCCTCATGCTTGGAGAAGTAACAGAAGAGGACGTTGAAGGCTGACTGTCATCTTTTCAGCCACGGTGAGCCTGCTTCATGTGTCTGTTCATCATCCAAGTCCCAGTTTCATTTGCTGTCGTAGGCGAGCAGCGTGCAGCACTTAATGCACTAATTAATGACAAAGCCGACACATCTGTCGTCACTGCCCACGACTTGTTTAAAATGGTTCCATACCTCCGACTTTCCTCCAAACTTGCTCAAAGGTAATTCTCCTGTTTTCTTTTTTTTCTTTACATCCTCAAGCTTCATGTTGTACTTAAGCTACACCATACAGCCCAGCAGGCCCGGTGTGATGCTCCACCATACAGCCCAGCAGGCCCGGTGTGATGCTCCACCATACAGCCCAGCAGGCCCGGTGTGATGCTCCACCATACAGCCCAGCAGGCCCGGTGTGATGCTCCACCATACAGCCCAGCAGGCCCGGTGTGATGCTCCACCATACAGCCCAGCAGGCCCGGTGTGATGCTCCACCATACAGCCATACAGAAACTACTGCACATTACTTCATATATATTCCTCCTCCAGTCATACCCCTCCCTACATCTCATCATGAGAATGAATGAGTTTTTGGCTCGGTTGGTTCTGACTAGGGTTGGGCATCGAGAACCGATTCCAGTGGAATCGTTTCTTTATTGTAATCATTTGGAGGATCTGGTTTCAAATCTGATCACGGGTTCCACATTTAACATGCGTAAGTTTTGGTTTCCGTAGCGGCCAGGCGCTTGTTGTGTTGCAGCCTTGGAGCTCAGTAAGCGGCGCTCTAGTGTGGCTTTATTTTACATTGAAAAAGCGGTAAAACTGCAAACCACCACTGAATCAAAATACAACGTTCCTCTTATTTGTGAAATAAGCATGTGACCCATTTCAACTCCACCCCTCAAAGAATCAGAATCGTTAAAATCCAAACAATGCCCAACCCTAGTTCTGACATTAGGTATCTATCCTATATCTGCGACCAGAAGGGAGCGGCTTGAACTCCACTGAAAGTGGATGGGTTGTATCCATGCAAACGTATCAATGTTTACATTAAAGTGCCCATATTCTGCTCATTTTCAGGTTCATAGTTGTATTTTAAGGTTGTACCTGAATAGGTTTACATGGTTTAATTGTCAAAAAACACCATATTGTTGTTGTACTGCACCGCTCTCTCTCACTGCTGCAGATCCTCTTTCAGCTGGTCTCTGTTTTAGCTACAGAGTGAGACCTCTTTTCTTCTGTACTATCTTTGCTTGCACTCGCACATGCTCAGTAGCTCAGATGTAGATCATGTCAGCTAGCTAGCTCCATAGACAGTAAAAGAAAGGCTGTTTCTCCAGCTTCAGTCAGTTACAAGGCAGGATTAGCTGGGAGACTTCTTCTAAATGAGGGCGCACATGGAAGTAGTTCTTTTGTAGATTATGGTGAACTAGTGTGTGTTGTAGCAGTGCTTTGCTATTGAGAACGAGGTTAGCGTTAGCATTAGCGTTAGCATGCTAACGCTACGAGCTAACGGTTTTTGGCTTCTGACGTCACAAGCCATGCCGATGTTGAACAGCTCACCCGGAGACTGAAGACAGGACACATTCAGAAACCGTATCTCACTCAGAACAGCATGGATGTTTTTTTTTTCAAAGTGTGTATGCGTGTGGAAGCACCAGAGACACAAAATAACTCCCCAAATCCCAGAAAAAGTGATTTTTTTTCATAATATGGGTCACTTTAAGAACTCACCCCAAAGCAGTTACATTAATGCACACAATGAATGAACACACAATAAAGTGCAGCTCTACAGACTCAGTCATACAGTCAGTGAGTTTTAAAATGGCCTGGCCGAGATCTAGCCTAACTTTGTGTTGCTGCAGACCCAAACGTGCAATAAGTTCGGACAAATGGAGCACTAGGGTTTAGTTTAGTTTATTAGCTTATAATGTCGTGGACAGTCCCCTCTAACTAACTGTACAGTAAAAGGAGCAGCTGTAGTCCCCGGCCAGCTGACAATAGGCATCCTAAAATACAACGGTTAACAAATTGAAATAAATGACATCACATGCTGCACGATATCAGTAAAAAATGCAATGACTAGGGGTGGGTATCCTGATTTATTTTGCGACAATTTTTAAGATCAATTCTTTCCCCCAGAATCTGATATTTTTACCTAAATATGTTCTGTTTCTACGGTTGTGACGACGGCGACTTCACATCTGTTTCCAGCAAAACAGAGCGAAAAAACCAGGGAAACACCCATGTTATGTTCTTCTTTACAGATGAAATAAATGTCAGACTGACTGACTGGCTGACTGACTGAGTTTTTTACAGTGTGTTCAGGGGACAGGCAGCTAGCAGATAGTGAGGAGATGTTTTTTACAGTGTGTTCAGGGGACAGGCAGCTAGCAGATAGTGAGGAGATGTTTTTTACAGTGTGTTCAGGGGACAGGCAGCTAGCAGATAGTGAGGAGATGTTTTTTTACAGTGTGTTCAGGGGACAGGCAGCTAGCAGATAGTGAGGAGATGTTTGCTGTATGTGACAAAAAAAGTTATAGCCTAAAAAACGTGCTTAGAGCACCTTTAACGAGTCGTTTTGGTGACTAAACGTAAATGTCGTCGCCGCTGGACGCTCACCTTCTGTCAGTTAACTGTCCCTAACTGTGACGGCCGCTGTGTTTTTGTACCTTGGCGGTGTGGTAGAGGCTAACGGCGTTGTCCACGGTCAGACTCTGCGACAGCTTCATCTCACAGCAGTGCTGCAGACCTCGGAGCTGGAAGAAAGCGGCCGCCGGCAGCAGCTACGGAAGAAGAAAAACAGCCACAGCACGATTAATCCCAGTCTGAGAAAAAGCCTTTATTAAAATGAACATTAAAAGAGATCCAGACAAATTAAGAGTCAGTTCTTATTAGTCTATATCCTTGACGTTTCACTTCCGGGGTCGCTCCGTTTCCGCCAGAAAATCCGCCGGATTGCACGACTAAAACTACTTTTAAACGTGCACGTTCCACCAAAACAAGTTCCCTCCTGAGCCTATTTTGCAGCGGCACCGCGGCTTTTCTCCGGTGCTTGGTGCCGCCCAAGAAGATTGTGATTGTTTTAAAGAAATGCCAATAAACCAGAACACGTTTTCCTCCCATCCCGAGTGCTATGTGGACTAGCCAGACCTTATTCCAGCGCGCTCTGAAGGAAAGTCTGGCAAAGCGAGACTAGTTCTTACAAATCAAGGCGGAAGACTTTTCTGTTTGATGCTGCCTTTTTTTAAGTCATTGTGTAGGGAATTATGTCTAAAATAAGGCCCTAAGGCCTGTCAAATCTGACTCCAATTAATTAATTCCTGCGCCTTCCTACATTGGACTTAAGTTTACCAGAACAAGTCCAGCATTTATGTTAAAACATGTTGTGGGTACACAAAAAAAGATCCTAAGTTTCCCTAACCGCGGGCAAAAATATACGGGGTTCAGGTCCACTCAGTCTTGTGAATTGTGAACCCCGTGTGACCATACTCCTAATCCTTTTATCTTCTTCCTTGATGGCGTCATCCTCACAGGGAGGTGTGTTCACACACACACACACACACACACACACACACACACACACACACACACACACAGACCCAAGACCCCCCCCCGCCTCCGCTCCACCTCTCCGCAGTACTCAAAGCTTAAGCTAACTATCTGTGTGTCCCGAGTCTGTACATTATACAGGGAATACAACTTTAGTACTGAGAATAACACATCTAGATTATAGAAATATTTCTACAATTGTCAATAGGGTTGCCTGAGGGAAATATGCGATTACGTTGTTAAATGTCGCGATTACGACAATACCTAATAAATTAGAGAGATATTAAAGGGTTCTCAGGTCTGCTGCTTTCTGCGTTCTGCTAAAATACAACAAACTGCTTGTTGCTTGTTGAATAAAAGAAATGAAATCATTTCCAACTGTTTTTATTGAACTAATTGAACATTGAATATAAAAGAAAATATCAACAGAAAACTGCACGTTATTTCGTTATGTAATCGGCCTATTAATCAGCCGATTGTTTTAATTTATTTGATAGTTTATTATTATTATTATTAACATTATTTATAGAATATGTTTTTACATACATACATTTTTAATTTAAGTATACAAGTGCAGATCGGTGAAGTGTTCCCACCCATATCGGTCGACCTCTAATCGCAACTAATAACATTATTCCTCATATGGTGCAGCCCTCGTTAAATGGCCATTAATGACATCGTCTCATATCGATCGCAGGCACGAAATCTTTTCAGATTTCAGCAAATATCGCATCGTTGTCCAAAGAAGTGATATAACACGGTATGGTGGTACAACCTGGGATTTACACCTCTAGACTACAGCTGAGTGGTTTTTACCTCCAGGGCTTCAGAGTGCGAGACGGCGAGTCCCTCCGTTCCTCCGCAGTACAGAGACTTCATCATCATCTGCAGAATAAAACACACTTCAGATAAGATAACATGAGCCTTCGTTGTCTCTTGGGCATCGAGAGAAACAAAATGGCGACACATAAACACCCAAAAAACATACAGTTAACCTACATAGAAACATAATCATACATCATCTCATCCAGTGCTTCAATGAACATCTAACAGCAGGTCTGTTCAACTACACTGTTCTGGGGGGACACATTTTCAGAAGGCTAATACACAGTGAGGAGAAAGACTAAAGAACGCAGACATCACCGGCATGATGACGTCATTCACGTTCATATTAAGTAGCCATGCTGGGGGGGGGGAGCCGGTTTGTCTCCAGCAGCAGCTAAGTTTCCAAAGATTAGTAGCAAACTAATAAACAGTTAGACTACAAACTGACAGCTCTCGTTTTAACGCGTTGGTAAAACATCACTATTAGCAGAGTAGCATGCTGTAGGCTAGTTGTGTAAAACATGGCTATTAGCAGAGTAGCCTGCTGTAGGCTAGTTGTGTAAAACATGGCTATTAGCAGAGTAGCATGCTGTAGGCTAGTTGTGTAAAACATGGCTATTAGCAGAGTAGCATACTGTAGGCTAGTTGTGTAAAACATGGCTATTAGCAGAGTAGCATACTGTAGGCTAGTTGTGTAAAACATGGCTATTAGCAGAGTAGCATACTGTAGGCTAGTTGTTTAAAACATGGCTATTAGCAGAGTAGCATGCTGTAGGCTAGTTGAAAAACATATAGCAGCGTAGGCTAGTGTAAAAAATAGCAGCGAGTAGCATGCTGTAGGCTAGTTGTGTAAAACATCGCTATTAGCAGAGTAGCCTGCTGTAGGCTAGTTGTGTAAAACATCACTATTAGCAGAGTAGCATGCTGTAGGCTAGTTGTGTAAAACATCACTATTAGCAGAGTAGCATACTGTAGGCTAGTTGTGTAAAATATGGCTATTAGCAGAGTAGCATGCTGTAGGCTAGTTGTGTAAAACATCACTTTTTGCAGAGTAGGCTGCTGTAGCCTAGTTGTGTAAAACATCACTTTTTGCAGAGCAGCATGCTGTAGGCTAGTTGTGTAAAACATCACTTTTTGCAGAGTAGCCTGCTGTAGGCTAGTTGTGTAAAACATCACTATTAGCAGAGTAGCATGCTGTAGGCTAGTTGTGTAAAACATCACGATTAGCAGAGTAGCATACTGTAGGCTAGTTGTGTAAAACATCACTATTAGCAGAGTAGCCTGCTGTAGGCTAGTTGTGTAAAACATCACTATTAGCAGAGTAGCATGCTGTAGGCTAGTTGTGTAAAACATCACTATTAGCAGAGTAGCATGCTGTAGGCTAGTTGTGTAAAACATGGCTATTAGCAGAGTAGCATGACTGTGTAGGCTAGTTGTGTAAAACATGGCTATTAGCAGAGTAGCATGCTGTAGGCTAGTTGTGTAAAACATGGCTATTAGCAGAGTAGCATGCTGTAGGCTAGTTGTGTAAAACATGGCTATTAGCAGAGTAGCCTGCTGTAGGCTAGTTGTGTAAAACATGGCTATTAGCAGAGTAGCATGCTGTAGCCTAGTTGTGTAAAACATCACTTTTTGCAGAGTAGGCTGCTGTAGGCTAGTTGTGTAAAACATCACGATTAGCAGAGTAGCCTGCTGTAGGCTAGTTGTTTAAAACATCACTATTAGCAGAGTAGCCTGCTGTAGGCTAGTTGTGTAAAACATCACTATTAGCAGAGTAGCATACTGTAGGCTAGTTGTGTAAAACATCACTTTTTGCAGAGTAGCATGCTGTAGGCTAGTTGTGTAAAACATGGCTATTAGCAGAGTAGCATGCTGTAGGCTAGCTGTGTAAAACAGCGCGGTGGACGAGAGCAGCAGACGTTAGTTAGCTACCTGGTGTCAGGTTCTCTCCGTGTAATGGATGAGTAGCCTGGATGTTTTCTACTGAGATGATGTAGCAGCATGTTTGCAGCTTAAAATGATCCCAAACTTTCTGTTGTTTTCTCTCGCCTGTCTCTTCTCTTAGACCCTCGCTATTTTCGTCTTCCTTCATTTGTAATCTGGGCCGTCAGTCTCGTGCAGAGACAGTATATAAACGTCTCGTGTCCACAGAAGCGTCAACCTGTCGTGCGCTAGTAATAATCCTCCGTGCGGCAACACAGGGAGCCGTACAACCTTAATTACGCTGATTTAACGAAGCTTCGAGGCAAAGAATTTTGCTTCGAGGATTTTTTGTAATGGATTTATTCGAGGAATCGTTTCAGCCCTACCCCCCCACCTTTCCTCACAATCACAGAAGAACAGAAGAGATCCCCCAACACATCCTCCCCCTCGTATTGCTCTTAATTTTGATGATTGCACATTTCCCGTTAACTCATGCTGTGGTCAATAACTTCTGTATTGCACAAATACAGTCAAACAGCCCTCCGTCCCGTTCACACCCGAGCACAGACGGCGAGCACGTGTCCCACCTGGAAGCTGCTGTAGGTCATGTGACTGACGTGGATGATGTTGTCGGGGGAGTCGCAGAGCATCTGTCGAAACCTGACACGGCAAAACACATCAGAACTTCAGAGTTGGATTATTATTATTATTATAATCTTTATTTTTTTGAGGGAGGGCCATCGAGATCAAGCTCTCTTTTCCAATGACGCCCTGATTAAAGCACGATGATAAACTAAAAAAACAATCAAAAACATTACAGGACAAATAAATAATATGATCATAAAAAGAATCTGATCATAAAACAATACCCACATTAGAATAAGTAAATAAATAATGAAGGAGCAATCACAAAATTACAGTAAATATTGGTGCTCATATGTTGATGAACCCATGTTAAAGTCGACTAAAAAGAGGAATAAAAAAATCATCACATACCCTTCACCATACCCCCCCATCATCACATACCCTTCACCATACCCCCACATCATCACATACCCTTCACCATACCCCCCCATCATCACATACCCTTCACCATACCCCCCCCATCATCACATACCCTTCATCATACCCCCACATCATCACATACCCTTCACCATACCCCCCCCATCATCACATACCCTTCACCATACCCCCACATCATCACATACCCTTCACCATACCCCCACATCATCACATACCCTTCACCATACCCCCACATCATCACATACCCTTCACCATACCCCCACATCATCACATACCCTTCATCGTACCCCCACATCATCACATACCCTTCACCGTACCCCCACATCATCACATACCCTTCATCATACCCCCACATCATCACATACCCTTCACTGTACCCCCCCATCATCACATGACCGACCCATTTATTATGATCTTTTCTTGATTTATGTCTGGGTGGGTGGTGATGACAAAGGGGGGGAAGTATGTTGTTTAAAAATACAACTGAAAATAGTTCATCACAACAAAAATAACTCTATATATAACTGTAATCTAGGCAGACAAGAACAGCAGGGATGACTGAATTTATTAAGTCAGAGGACAGACCGTTCAGAAGCGGACATCAGCAGCACGCGGTGGGCGAAGAAGGGACGCCCGTCCACCATGAACGTCACATCCGACATCTCGCGGTTGTTCAGGAAGTGAATGTCTGAGGACAGAGAGACGGCCGTGAAATCCTTCAAGTGTTTGTCAGATGTAGAAAAGGGTGATTTGTCGCGCGGCAGCGGTGATGCGTTACCCAGCTGTGTGGACAGAGTGACGTCCAGGGGCGGGACGGCCGGGACGGGAGCACCGCCGTAGCAGTGAGAGAACACGGACGCCAGCCGCTTGGTTACCACGTAGTCCTGCAGAGGAAAACACAGCATGACAATCCAGACCGCTGGCATGTCATAGGCCTGGAACAATCCTTTAAAAGGTCCTAAGGCACATGTGTCAAACTCAAGGCCAGTCAGACACTGTCCTCTACACTGTCCTGTGGCTCCCAGACACTGTCCTATGACTCCCATGACTGTCCCGGGACAGTCAGACACTGTCCTGTGGCTCCCAGGCACTGTCCTATGACTCCCATGACTGTCCCGGGACAGTCAGACACTGTCCTCTACACTGTCCTGTGACTACTAGACACTGTCCTATGACTCCCATGACTGTCGTGGGACAGTCAGACACTGTCCTCTACACTGTCCTGTGACTCCTAGACACAGTCCTATGACTCCCATGACTGTCGTGGAACCGTCAGACACTGTCCTCTACACTGTCCTGTGACTCCCAGACACTGTCCTATGACTCCCATGACTGTCCCGGGACAGTCAGACACTGTCCTGTGGCTCCCAGGCACTGTCCTATGACTCCCATGACTGTCCCGGGACAGTCAGACACTGTCCTGTGGCTCCCAGGCACTGTCCTGTGACTCCCATGACTGTCCCGGGACAGTCAGACAATGTCCTGTGGCTCCCAGACACTGTCCTGTACACTTTCCTGTGACTCCCATGACTGTCCCGGGACAGTCAGACACTGTCATGGGAGTCACAGGACAGTGTCTGACTATCCCGGGACAGTGTCTGACTGTCTCGGACACTCCTCAGGACACTACTAACAGGACAGGACAGTTTTTGCTGCCAATGCTGCTAAGCACATTTTGATCCGACCCTCACCCTACATCGTTGGCTCACCTAGTTGTGCACCAAACCAAAAAGCCAAGACAGTTTTTTTTTTAAACTGCCATCACGCAACACTCAAAGCAGAATTTGGCAGATTCGCCGACTTTGAGACTCAGAAATTCCCCCAAAACCTGAAAAGTTTACATATTCAGGCTGTGAAAACAGGCTGTTCTGTTCTGTGTGGTCGCCTTTAAAAATCAAATCACTGTGCTGCTTGATTTGCTAGATTCTACGATGGCTAATGAACTTCTTTCCTGACTTTATGTCGACCAGGCTGTCAGTGAGACAGGCTGTCAGTGAGACAGGCTGTCAGCGAGACAGGCTGTCAGCGAGACAGCGATATGAGACATGCAATAAAACAAGAATATAGAAAAACATATTTGACTGTTTCCAAATAAATGTCTGGCTCTTGATGTGATTCTTATTTTCCAGTGTGGCCCCTAGTGAAATAGAGCTTGACACCCCCCTCCTAAGGGGTGCCTCTGCACTCAATTGGATAGACCTACAACCAATCAGAGCGCCCCATCTTCTTAGCGACCATCGGGGCCAACTGATAAATTAAACTTTATTAAACTGAACATCTCAGTTCTCCAGCCGTATAAAGCCCGCCCTGACGATTTGATTGGTCCAAACAGCTCTGGTTGGAGCATAGTTGCTTCACAACGTATCAAGTCCAGACCCAACTTCCCGACCTCAAATGTTGTGGGCGGGGCTACGTTCGGCTGGCGTCCAGGCTAAAGGGGTATGACTGTTGATGCTAATTGTTGATTGTGTTTAGATATGCCAAATTGTAATTATACAAGTGATTATTGGTGCTTTTTTAAACTAAATGTTCTAAGCTGTAGGAGTGTAATATTAATACAGACATTGCTGTTTTATGTTGTTCAGATTTGACTGTTCATTACAGTAACAGATGCCCATGTAAGTTAGAACACAGATAGAAATCACCATGTAACAGTCAGTTACTGGCTGAGGAAAACAGAGCATGCAGCGCGACAGACAGGTGTCGAGCAGCCGTACCTTGCTGGCTTCCAGCATGCTGAACATGAACGGGATGCCAGTGGAGAGGAGCTCGGGGCTGTAGTCCTCCGTCCCGATGGACGGGAACTCTGTGAGGAGGGAGACCGTGACTCTGTCCCGGCACAGCTGCTGGGCTCTGTGGAGAGACTCCAGCCAGATGTGGAGCCTCCAGGGAACACCTGGACACAGCAGGACGGGGGAACAACGCAGCTCTTAGAATATCAATATGAAGTGCTACGTTAAAAACAGGGGATGACTGCAGCATCCTTTGGTGATCAGTGACATACGGAACAATATACTGCTCTTTAGAGACACACAACAGCAGCTCACACAGCTTCACACGCTGGAGAATAAGCTGTGAGAAAGATATGGTTGTTTTGCATTTTAGAAATGAAATGTCACAGCGTGCACGCTGCGTTTCTTTGTGACTTTGTGTTATTGATGAAACGTTTAACCGTTAAGCAACAATAAGAATTTTGACCGATCAGTCAAGTGCTCATTAATGCTTTTTGGCTTTTTCCCTTTCCTTATTTCTATTGTGTTATATATCTGTTTTGTGCATGTTATAATGAATATGAACCGTGTGCCGACATGTAAAACCAAAGTTTGCGTTTATTCCAACGTCTATCTAGCTGCTCCAATACACAACATAAATACACAGGCACTTTTTGCACTTCGCACTTTTTATTATTAGTGCAGTTACTACTTAAAGGAACACGCCACCGTTTGTTGAAATAGGGTTATTCACCGTCTCCTCTATATTTATATAGGTGGGAAATTGTCTCAATGCCAGCTTAGCTTAGCGTAGTGAATGGAATCCTATGTTGCCGGTTAGCATGTCATGAGTAAACGTGCGCCAAAAAAACCCTAATTACTTCTTGTGGCCTGCGTATTCACAACGAGTACAAATAGCGATGCAGATTAAGACTAGACCATCTCCTAGGCAGATATTGACTTGGGACTATATTGGGTGGAAGTACAGCCGAAGCACTGCTACTCGGGCGCAGAGATATCACGCAGCGGACAGAACCAGTCAGCGTCCAGGGCTTATGTGGCACGTTTTCTTAAAACATGCGATGGAATATGCGAGATATTTATGCAATTTTATGCGATGAAAATGCGGGAACTTGCAACAACTTTCATCGTGGCTTCATCGCAGGGAAACCAAAGAATGTTTGGTATTTGGTAAGTTTTTTACTGGATTTGCTTTCGCTTTTCATTTCGGTGCATCCTGAATCCAAACAGAAATGTTGATGAGTTTGACATCACGAGCTCACCCATGTCTCTGATCTCCATGGTAACGTCCAGGTAGCCGTGCTCGGCGCTGTAGTAGGCCGCCTGCTGCAGGGCTTTCATCCTGGCTTTACACAGCTGGGGAACAGGGCTCAGGGAGTCAGGAGCTGGAGCTTCCTGGTCCTCTTTTTCCTCCTCCTCCTCCTCCTCCTCTTCATCCTCCACTCCTTCTGCCAGGATCTCCTCCAGAGAGAGGATGTCTTCCTTCCTGTGCTGCGGCTGAAGCAGCAGCCTCCTCAGGATGTTCCTGTTGAAAAGAGAGAGAGAGAGAGAGAGAGAGACAGAGAGAGAGAGACAGACAGAGAGAGAGAGACAGAGAGAGAGAGACAGACAGAGAGAGAGAGAGAGAGAGACAGACAGAGAGAGAGAGAGAGACAGACAGAGAGAGAGAGAGAGACAGACAGAGAGAGAGAGACAGAGAGAGAGGGAGGGAGGACCGGTGAGGCTTTGTGTGTTTCATGCATTTTAAATGAAAACCCCTCATTTAACTGTTCTGTATCAGCCTTTGCAGTTGCTGCTCCCAAAATGTGGAACCAGCTGCCTTTAGATAGCAGATGTGCTCCGTCCATTTCCGTTTTTAAATCTAGGCTTAAGACACATTTTTACTCACAGGCCTATTTAACACACTAATCTCTGCATGCTGTTGTCGAATGTTCTTTTTGTGTTTTCTTTGTACTTTTATTTTACATTTTAATGTTCATATACAGTGGTGTGAAAAAGTGTTTGCCCCCTTCCTCATTTCCTGTTCCTTTGCATGTTTGTCACACTTAAGTGTTTCGGAACATCAAACCAATTTAAACAAAAGTCAAGGACAACACAAGTAAACACAAAATGCAATTTGTAAATGAAGGTGTTTATTATTAAAGGAGAAAAAAAATCCAAACCATCATGGCCCTGTGTGAAAAAGTGATTGCCCCCCTTGTTAAAACATACTATAACTGTGGTTGTCCACACCTGAGTTCAATTTCTCTAGCCACACCCAGGCCTGATTATTGCCACACCTGTTCACAATCAAGGCATCACTTAAATAGGAGCTGCTTGACACAGTAAGGTCCACCAGAAGATCCTTAAAAGCTACACATCATGCCGAGACCCAAAGAAATTCAGGAACAATTGAGAAAGAAAGTAATTGAGATCTATCAGTCTGAAAGGGTTATAAAGCCATTTCCAAAGCTTTGGGAATCCAGCGAACCACAGTGAGAGCCATTATCCACAAATGGCGAAGACATGGAACAGTGGTGAACCTTCCCAGGAGTGGCCGGCCGCCCAAAATTACCCCCCAAGAGCGCAGCGACGACTCATCCAAGAGGTCACAAAAGACCCCACAACAACGTCCAAAGAACTGCAGGCCTCACTTGCCTCAGTTAAGGTCAGCGCTCATGCCTCCACCATCAGGAAAAAGACTGGGCAAAAATGGCCTGCATGGCAGAGTTCCAAGGAGAAAACCACTGCTGAGCAAAAAGAACATCAAAGCTTGTCTCACTTCTCCAGAACACATCTTGATGATCCCCAAGACTTTTGGGACAACATTCTGTGGACCGATGAGACAAAAGTGGAACTCTTTGGAAGGTGTGTGTCCAAGTATATCTGGCGAGAAGGAACACTGCATTTCATAAAAAGAACATTATACCAACTGTAAAATATGGTGGTGGTAGTGTGATGGTCTGGGGCTGTTTTGCTGCTTCAGGACCTGGAAGACTTGCCGTGATAAAAGGAACTATGAATTCTGCTGTCTACCAAGAGATCCTGAAGGAGAATGTCCGACCATCTGTTCGTGTACTCAAGCTGAAACGAACTTGGGTTCTGCAGCAGGACAATGATCCTAAACACACCAGCAAGTCCACCACCGAATGGCTGAAGAAAAAACTAAATGAAGACTTTGGAGTGGCCTAGCCAAAGTCCTGACCTGAATCCTATTGAGATGTTGTGGTATGACCTTAAAAAGGCCGCTCATGCTCGAAAACCCTCTAATGTAACTGAATTAGGACAATTCTGCAAAGATGAGTGGGCCAAAATTCCTCCAGGACGCTGTAAAAGCCTCATTGCACGTTATCGCAAACGCTTGGCTGCAGTTGTTGCTGCTAAGGGTGGCCCAACCAGTTATTAGGTTTAGGGGGGCAATCACTTTTTCACACAGGGCCATGATGGTTTGGATTTTTTTTTCACCTTTAATAATTAACACCTTCATTTACAAATTGCATTTTGTGTTTACTTGTGTTGTCCTTGACTATTGTTTAAATTGGTTTGATGTTCAAACACTTAAGTGTGACAAACATGCAAAGGAACAGGAAATGAGGAAGGGGCAAACACTTTTTTCACACCACTGTATACATATACAGCAACATGGGGCTTATTTTGTAGCCTGGTCCTACCAGACTCTGGTACATTAGCCTGGTCCTACCAGACTCTGGTCCATTAACCTGGTCCTACCAGACTCTGGTCCACTAGCCTGGTCCTACTAGACTCTGGTACACTAGCCTGGTCCTACCAGACTCTGGTCCACTAGCCTGGTCCTACCAGACTCTGGTACACTAGCCTGGTCTTACCAGACTCTGGTCCATTTCATTGGTCCAGAGAGTCTGGCCTCTCTCCATTGACAAGTGTTAACTTCCTTGAAGGCGGGTACTCTGTTGAAGTTTAAAACTATTGGATCTGCCCAGAGCCGCTCTGGTAGCCTGGCTCTGCTCTCCTACGTACTGTCTGGTAGGACCAGAAGAGGGGGAGCCACAACATCATGGCCACCAACACAACTCAGCAAAGATTGTTCTTGCTCGGGCTTTAACTTCTGGATATTCGGCAGCGTTGCCACAACGGACCGAATGGCTTCCCTCGCATCTTTCTCCGCCGCCATGACGGAACTACAACCTCAACGTCATCGTTCTCAGCCACTCCCTCTGTTCGCTGATTGGACCGGTAAAGATTTGGGCGGAGAAAACCCAAGAATATACCGCAAACCCAGACGGAGTACTGAAGGGAAATGAAAATTGAGCGGAAGTACGTAGGAGGGCGGAGCCAGGCTACTTATTTTGTACAGCACTTTTGTCATCTTAAGCTGTACTTAAACAGCTCTAGAAATAAACGTTACTTAAATGCCCGGGGTTGAATTTGACCCTTTTCCCACTGGCCAAAAACCCACTAACATCTGGCTTTTGTGTTCAGGGGGAAAAGTTAAAATCGGCATTTATTCCCGGGACAAATGACTCTGCAGTTGGCAGGGTATTTAAAGGCTCAAGCTCCGATAAGAAGTGGTAAAAAACAGGACGCCCGGGGTAGATACTAGGACTAGGAATCACCAGAGGCCTCACGATACGATATCATCACGATACTTCTGTCACGATACAATAAAATCACGATACTTCTGTCACGATACAATATCATCACGATACTTCTGCCACGATGCAATATCATCACGATACTTCTGTCACGATACTATATCATCACAATACTTCTGTCACGATACGATATCATCACGATACTTCTGCCACGATACGATATCATCACGATACTTCTGTCACGATACGATATCATCACGATACTTCTGTCACGATACGATATCATCACGATACTTCTGCCACGATACGATATCATCACGATACTTCTGCCACGATACGAGATCATCACGATACTTCTGCCACGATACGATATCATCACGATACTTCTGTCACGATACAAGATCATCACGATACTTCTGCCACGATACGATATCATCACGATACTTCTGCCACGATACGATATCATCACGATACTTCTGTCACGATACGATATCATCGCGATACTTCTGCCACGATACAATATCATCACGATACTTCTGCCACGATACAATATCATCACGATACTTCTGTCACGATACGATATCATCACGATACTTTTGTCACGATACGATATCATCACGATACTTCTGTCACGATACGATATCATCACAATACTTTTGTCACGATACGATATCATCACGATACTTCTGTCACGATACGATATCATCACGATACTTCTGCCACGATACAATATCATCACGATACTTCTGCCACGATACAATATCATCACGATACTTCTGCCACGATACGCTATTATTGCGATTTTAAACATGTTGCAATATGTTACCTTTTTTCCAACTTCAAATTTTTCCCAATTTCAAATGATGTCCCCAAAAGGAAACTTTGTCAACATCTGTTTTATCTAAAAAAAGATACATGTCTCCGTTTGTTCATCTCACTTCAATTTCATTGCTGCAAAATGGGATTGTGTCAAGCTGACAAACTGACTAACATACATAATTAAAAATCGATACTTGGCGTCTGTGTATCGATACAGTATTGCCACAGAAAATATTGCGATACTATGCTGTATCGATTTTTTCCCCCACCCCTAGTAGATACTAGGGATGCACCGAATCCAGGATTCGGCTTCGAATTCGGCCGAATATTGGGCTTTTTGACGGGGTTCGGTTTCTGCCGAACCTTAGAACTTTTTTACACCGAACCGAACCCTACGCTTGCATTACACGCGCTACGCTGGTCGACGTAACGACGGCGCCGTTGATTACGGGAAGGTGTTTACGTAGGTGGAGCGTTCAATGCAGCAGGCTGTGAGGAAGTGGAAATGGAACTGGTGAGCAGAAAAAGTGTTGTTTGGCAGTACTTTCAGTCAAAAGAAGGCCATTCAAGTCCAGCTACATGTTCAATCTGCAATGCTGATTAGTCTGGTGGTGGCGAGGACCCTAAACAATACACAACATCACCGCTGTTACAACATCTGGTATGAAACATCTGGAAGAATACGAGCTGAGCATGAAGGAATCTACAGACAGCAGCCAGAATGCAGCAACTTCAGGTACGGCAAAGGAAGGACAGTCACTGTTTACTTCATTAATGTGTTGACTGTGTTCATGGACTGAGGATGGGAGGAGGATTCGGATTCGGCAGAATCTTAACCAGTGGATTCGGTATTCGGCTGAACCCCAAACATCTGGATTCGGTGCATCCCTAGTAGATACGCCAATTTTCTGCCCTTCCGGCACTATGCTTTGACGAGCTTCGGCTCGGTCTGTAACTTCTGTCATCTTGTCCAGAAATTCTGCCCGTCTCCTCCCAAGCAGCACTCAAACATTTAATTAGTCGGCATATACTGTTCATACAATATACTATACTATACTATATATACTATATATACTATACATATACTGAACATACAATGTTCAATTTGGTGGGAAAGAGGGGAACTGACATCCTGGGATTTTCTGGGGATTCTCGCCAAAGTTTGTTGATATTTCCCGGGAAAAATACCTGTGGGATCCTGGGATATTCAGCATGTCAGTACCTGAACATGTATTTATTGCAACCGTCATAGTTACAGACCTTCCTTAAATGTGTGTGATATAACTGGATCAACTCTTCACCTAAAGGCGTTTCTTCTCATTACTTTTATTTCTGAAACGGCAGCTTACAGTTCATATTGTTTTTTTTATGATTCTACTGCTCTAAATGTCTGGATAAATGTCTCACCTGTGTCCGTGTGCTGCTGCATAGCTGAAGCAGTTCATGTCCTCATACAGCGGTGATGTCAGTGAATTCCCATGATGCACTCTGAGCAGAGGGTCTGCTCCATGGGTGAGGAGCAAGCTCACCATCTCGTAGTAACCTGAGAAGATTTTGTTGGCTTTATTCAAGAGAGAGCGAGGCATCATCTTTACCTCAACATGCACCTGTCTGTGTTGCATGTACATGTACTATTATTTCAATAGAAAAAATCAAAATGTAGGCAAACTGAAGCATACTTTGAGCAAAGATCCATGTCATTGTTTTGGTGAAAGTTTGCCAAAGGAAAGTAATGGTTTACAAACAGGGATGTCCTGATCAGCTTTTTCCGCCCGCGATCATGATCCAATTTCCAAAAGGTCCTGATGCGTTCCTTGTATTTGCCAAGATAACAGAGCTGCACACTTTTGTTTACAAAAATAACTAAGTAGACAAAGTAACTAAAAGATATCTTCAGCTTAATACATTAAACTTAGTGCAGCTATTACTGTCAAACTCACAGTGAACTCGCCGTATGCCGCTGCATGCTTAGTCATCCACACTATGGAGTGAACTTGCAAGTTTACGTTCTGCCGCAAATTGTGCTCAGCTGACGTAAATGATCGGAGTAAGTTTACCGCCTCTCATATTTAGGAGATACAGAGGTGATATGATTCAGGTGTATAAGCTTGTACAGGGAATATATGATGTAACTGTTGAGCCTATCTTTCAGTTTTGGAGCAGTAGCTATGAGACACGAGGGAATTCTTTAAAACGTTACCCTTAGAACATGCCGGTCTGAAAAGAGAAGGAAACGAGCTTTCAGAAAACGTTGTGTGTTCCCCTTCTATTAATTCCTTTAACAATAGGTTGGATGCATTTTGCCTGTCAAAAGGTGTATTTATAAAGCTTGTCAGTAATTTATGTAACTTATTTATGAGTTGTTAGAACATTTCAATCATGGTATTAATGTGTTTTATATTTGTTTTGTGTTGCTTGAGTCTGGAATAGAGGATTATATATCCTGTACCAGAAATTTCTCAATAAAATGGGGATAAGGGTGACTGTCGATCAGTATAAAAATGCCCGATCCGATACGTGTAATCGTGAGATATCTCTTGTTACAACATAATAATAAACCATTGATCATTGTCACATGTAACTAACTGGAGGACTACCAACCACCGTGTACCAAAACACATTTCAATTCTTCTAAATACTAATTTAAGCGGGTGTAAAACATTGGGCGATAAACTGTTATCAGACTTTCCCAGTATCAGAAAGCAATAAATGAGCACATTTTGCTTAAACAATGAGCATGTAAATATTCTCCATAGCAGGAGTCAGCAACCTTAGGCATGGGTGCCACCATTGGCACGCAGTAGCTCAACCAATGGCACACTAGCAATAAGTGAGCAAGAGTTGTTTTTCGGAAATGTTCAAATCCGTATGTCAAATGGCCTCTTTCACAGCCATTGGCAGGAGAACAGCCAGTAGCTTGATTGACTTTATGTCCCGCCCTATTCTGTCTCTAATTGGCTAGTA
This sequence comes from Sander vitreus, assembly GCF_031162955.1. Lineage (NCBI taxonomy): Eukaryota > Metazoa > Chordata > Actinopteri > Perciformes > Percidae > Sander > Sander vitreus. The sequence continues at coordinate 39,936,026 of NC_135855.1, forward strand.
CTCATTGCCTTTTTCACAGAATGTGACGCAAATGGGAAAAGAAATAACACTGCCTGAACGGGCTCAGTAGATGATGGCAGGCTTAATGCTGATATGGCCCACTGATTAACGTGAACATTTTAACATGGCACTTTATATTAAAAAGGTTGCCGACCCCTGCTCTATAGTTTTGATTGACTGCAGTACAGAGTCAGTCCGTGTGTTGTCAAAGTCTGATTTATTTCTATGGAGCAAACCCACGGAGGTCTTCCCCACCAACACACCTGCAGCAGCAGCCAGCTGGAGCGGTGTCTCGGCTGAGCTCTGCTGAGCGTCCAGCTGGGCTCCTCCCTCCACATCTGCTCCGGCCTCCAACAGCAGCTGG
>NC_135855.1:39941389-39943889 GCF_031162955.1 Sander vitreus
ATAGTCTGGATCAACGGAAGTACATTTCCAGGATACAGGCTTTATCCCTCACCTTCTGTTCTCTGTGTTGCTGTTCTCAAATAGCCTGGAAATCCAGACCCAAATCAGAAAGATTAAGGGTCTGGCACTGAGTAATGAAAAGTGCCCAACTTGAGGGGCGGCACCAAGCATGCATTTGAAAATCTCACTGCACGCAATTGGATAACACTACGACCAATCACAACAATACATGGGGTGACGTATCCAGAGCCCCATACACTTAGCTACCAGAGGAGCTAACTGGTAGATTAAACTCTTAGCTACCAGAGGAGCTAACTGGTAGATTAAACTCTTAGCTACCAGGGGAGCTAACTGGTAGATTAAACTCTTAGCTACCAGAGGAGCTAACTGGTAGATTAAACTCTTAGCTACCAGAGGAGCTAACTGGGAGATTAAACTCTTAGCTACCAGAGGAGCTAACTGGGAGATTAAACTCTTAGCTACCAGAGGAGCTAACTGGGAGATTAAACTCTTAGCTACCAGAGGAGCTAACTGGTAGATTAAACTCTTAGCTACCAGTGGAGCTAACTGGTAGATTAAACTCTTAGCTACCAGAGGAGCTAACTGGTAGATTATACTCTTGCCGTATCCGGTCGTCAAAACAGCAAAAACGTACTTCTTGTAAAGGAACGACTGAAGCGCCGTCTTCTGTTCCTCTTTTAGATAAAAAGCCAAGTCTAACTCGTTCATTGTAGCGGCCAAAGCCGTTTCAAACAGCTGGTGTTCATCCGTAGCCATCTTGCGATGTTTTGTAATGACTTGGACGTCGCAGCGCTGTCGTCATCTGTTTAGCTCGCCTCTGGCCCGCCTATATCAGATACACCGATGTGATTGGTGCAGCTCGGCTACCAGGGCATAGCTAATGAGCATCATTACTGAATGCCAGAGTGACTCGCTGAGCTAAATACAACTGTGCTCTCGCGAGAACTCTGGATTTCCAGGGTAGTTCTCAAACCCTGTTTGCTTCAAACTCCAAACTAGCGAGCTGCACGCTGAGTGCAAGTTTTGAAGAACATTTGGGTCGTGCAACAAGGCATTCCTGCTAACTTTACATCTGAAGTGTTTAAAGACTCTATGTGTCCGTTGTTTATTTCTAAAGAAACACGACAATGTATAAAAGGCTCCATTACCTTGTAGCTCACGTTATGGCTCCGTAGCAGACGTTTTTATAACAATAGGCTAACGATTGGGTCATAACCACGAGACTTCCTGTCTCATAGTAGAGGAGTTACCGTATAGTACAGGAGAAGCTCTCAGGCAGTTTGGACTTCCATTAGCTGTTTAAGTGTAATGACTAATGTTAACTATCATTTTAGTGATCAATAATGAGCCTGTGTCTATGTTATCTCCTTACATATACCTACGCTCTCCGTCTCTGCTAGATTGGGAATGATTGAGATTTCTCTTGGCACAGCTACCAGAAGACTTCCAACTTTCAGACAGGTTGCTCACGTCACATCTACGTCTTCAAGCTCAGTTGGAGGCTGCTCAGTAACGCTCAGCCATCACCGGGAAAGAGCTTCTAATGTCCTTCACTGGTCTCCGTCCAGAGACACGGGAGCTGCTGGTCCATTATATATACAGTCTATGGCGTTGCCAGATTGGGTGTTTTTTCCGCTACATATTAAGGCCTGTTTACGGTGTGTTTTAGCCGGGTTTTTGCCTGGAAGGCTCTATAGAAATCTGGCGCCCTATTGAACGAAGTGAAACTGAGAGAGCGTGCCGTTCACAGACACCAGAATGAACGAGTTCACAGCACGTTCAGCTCACGTTCGCCCAAAATATGAACAAGTTCATGAACTATCGTTCAATGAACACGTTCAGGCACAACACTGCCAGAGCGTTTATTTCATATATCCCAGAACATATGGGCGCCTGTGTAGCTCACCTGGTAGAGCATGCGCCCATGTACGGAGGCTCAGTCCTCAATGCAGCGGGCCCGGGTTTGACTCCAACCTGCGACCCTTTGCTGCATGTCATTTCCCCCTCTCTTTCTCCCCTTTCATGTCTTCAGCTGTCCTATCAAATAAAGGCCTGAAAATGCCCAAAAAAAGAAGAATGTATCTGTGGTTTGGCTTCTCACTTTAGCTGTCTGGGCTCACAGTCCAGTCCTGGGAGGAGCTGCCTGGCTGTCTGTCTGACATCATCGCTGTCCACCAATAGGCTGCGGCGATATTCAGCGTGCACCACGGCGACTCTGATCCACTCCATGAGCGGAGGGAGGAGCAGGAACGGCCTGGAGGAAGGTGACGATGCTGTTAGGTTGGTTTTTTAATTCAGTAATTTATACAATTATTTCAACAAATGGCAAAACAAATGACATCGTAGTGAAGCAGAATGGTGGAGAAGCTATTAAAGAAGATTTCAGTGGAAAAGGCAAAGAAATGCTGATTGAGTCGACAGTCTGCTGTCGTTTGTTTACAGCAATTAGATTACAAACTAATAATCATGAGAATAACGT
>NC_135855.1:39948889-39958889 GCF_031162955.1 Sander vitreus
CCCTGTGTCTTTGGCTGCAGGCTACCAGCTAGTAAGCTAACTTTACCCTGTGTCTTTAGCTGCAGGCTACCAGCCGGTAAGCTAACTTAAGCCTGTGTCTTTAGCTGCAGGCTACCAGCCAGTAAGCTAACTTCACCCTGTGTCTTTGGCTGCAGGCTACCAGCTAGTAAGCTAACTTCACCCTGTGTCTTTAGCTGCATGCTACCAGCCAGTAAGCTAACTTCACCCTGTGTCTTTGGCTGCAGGCTACCAGCTAGTAAGCTAACTTTACCCTGTGTCTTTAGCTGCAGGGTACCAGCCGGTAAGCTAACTTAAGCCTGTGTCTTTAGCTGCAGGCTACCAGCCGGTAAGCTAACTTCACCCTGTGTCTTTGGCTGCAGGCTACCAGCCGGTAAGCTAACTTAAGCCTGTGTCTTTAGCTGCAGACTACCAGCCGGTAAGCTAACTTAAGCCTGTGTCTTTAGCTGCAGGCTACCAGCCGGTAAGCTAACTTCACCCTGTGTCTTTGGCTGCAGGCTACCAGCCGGTAAGCTAACTTAAGCCTGTGTCTTTAGCTGCAGGCTACCAGCCAGTAAGCTAACTTCACCGTGTGTCTTTGGCTGCAGGCTACCAGCCAGTAAGCTAACTTTACCCTGTGTCTTTAGCTGCAGGCTACCAGCCGGTAAGCTAACTTAAGCCTGTGTCTTTAGCTGCAGGCTACCAGCCAGTAAGCTAACTTTACCCTGTGTCTTTGGCTGCAGGCTACCAGCCGGTAAGCTAACTTTACACTGTGTCTTTAGCTGCAGGCTACGAGCCAGTAAGCTAACTTCACCCTGTGTCTTTAGCTGCAGGCTACGAGCCAGTAAGCTAACTTCACCCTGTGTCTTTAGCTACAGGCTACCAGCCAGTAAGCTAACTTTCACCCTGTGTCTTTAGCTGCATGCTACCAGCCGGTAAGCTAACTTCACCCTGTGTCTTTGGCTGCAGGCTACCAGCCGGTAAGCTAACTTTACACTGTGTCTTTAGCTGCAGGCTACGAGCCAGTAAGCTAACTTTACCCTGTGTCTTTAGCTGCAGCCTACCAGCCAGTAAGCTAACTTTACCCTGTGTCTTTAGCTGCAGCCTACCAGCCAGTAAGCTAACTTTACCCTGTGTCTTTAGCTGCAGGCTACCAGCCAGTAAGCTAACTTTACCCTGTGTCTTTAGCTGCAGGCTACCAGCCAGTAAGCTAACTTTACCCTGTGTCTTTAGCTGCAGGCTACCAGCCAGTAAGCTAACTTTACCCTGTGTCTTTAGCTGCATGCTACCAGCCGGTAAGCTAACTTCACCCTGTGTCTTTGGCTGCAGGCTACCAGCCGGTAAGCTAACTTTACACTGTGTCTTTAGCTGCAGGCTACGAGCCAGTAAGCTAACTTCACCCTGTGTCTTTAGCTGCATGTTTTTTGCTTCAGGCGTGGGCATGTAGGCAGGAGTGGAGAGCTGGCTGAGAAAGCCAGCAGGCTTTTCTCCCTTCAAGGATTGGATGACAGCAAACCGTCCGAGCTCATGCACCGTATGCTGGATCTCTTGGGTGAGCGCAGACCCGATTTTCTGTTCATTTCCTGCGTCAGCTGCCTCCCCAAGTAGAGCTGCACTAGCCAACACCACAGTCACTGACTGTCAGAGACTGGCTGAAGAGGCTGATACATTTTTCCTGGCAAGTCAGGGAAATTGTGTGGCTGCGCTTTTCCCCACGCACGGTCCTGAGACACTGGGCGACTCCACACTCATCGCTGCAACCACTTCTCGTCGGCAGCAGTCTTCTGGCCTACAACAGTCTTCAGGCTTGTGTTTTTACCATGCAAAGGTTGGACCCAAAGCTAACAAATGCCGTAAACGACACGCGCATTCGTGTGCTCAAAGTGAGAAAATGTCTCCTGCAATTTCTACAGAGGAATCTCTGATCCTGCTTCTGTTTTCGATTGTTGAAATCAACGTGGTTTTTGATTTAATATCTAATTGTATCTATTCTATTTAGTATCAGGCTGTTTGAGAAGTTTAAATGGATGTTTTCGGTACTTTTTACTCACTCAGAACTGGCCAATGGAATCCATTTGTGAGGTTTTCACAGGAAATATCCTTCAAAGGAACATACCAAAGAACAAATAATCCCTTACAGAACAAACCACAACACAAAAACTGTCTTTGTGTTATACACATGATAAACCACAGAGACCGCCGTGTGTAACACAGAGACACACACACACACACACACACACACAAACACACACACACACACACACACACACACACACACACACACGATCCCGGTCCATTGTGTGCTGTTGAATCAGGTATTTGCTGACTCCTGATCTTCCACACAATGGAAACAGCAGTGACGACAATCCGACAAAAACTAAATCCTTCCGAAGTGTTCTGGGTTTTCAGGGCTGGTTCATGTTAACCTAAAAGGATCTTACTCTTTAACTAAAAGGTCTATCTCTGTAGGGATCCTTTCATAATGTTGTCAGACACTTAGAATAATAATCTGAGCCTGTCAGCGGCAAAAAAAGACCTTTTAGTGGACGCTGATTGAAGGTGCGTAATTGCCCATTAAAGTGACATTGCAGCTTGTTTTCGTCTCGCTTAATATTGGTCCAATTTCAAAGATTGTTTTCCCCCATCAGTCACTTCTGGGGGTCCAGGACTGAATGTTTTCTCAAAAGCCCAGAACCTTTTAGGTTTTTAAAATAACTTACACTTTGTGTCATTTCCCCTCAGTTTCTCTGACTGGACCGGCAAATCATTGGAGCAACCCTACCTATTAGAGCTGTCAGTCTTCCTCTATACTACCGTTCCAACAGCCCTACTACCTATGTTATGCAACTTAAGAAATAGTAAAATCAGATCAGTTGTTGCTTCTCTTTATGTGGCAGGAGTATAAGTGATCCTCAACATTTGTTATGTTCTGGTTTCAGAATGATAAAGACAATTGGAAAACTAGAAGATACAAAATAGGATGTAAAAAGCCGCACAACGCCAAAAAAAGTCTTAACGGTCCAATGTGTAGGAATGTCTCCCATCTAGCGTTGAGAACATATATCTCAATCAACTCTCTCGCACCACGCAGTTCAGAGTACGTATTACAGCTACGGTAGCCTTCACGCTTCAAAAAGACGGTCTCTCGCTCTTTTCAATCTCCTTTTTCTTTTTCTGGGCGATGAAGAAGACTCCTGTTCCTGAAATTAGGATTTTGAATACGTGTGGTCCTCCGTGTTTCCTTCTTCAAACGTGCCGGGGGCCGGGAAGCTACGATACCCGTAGCTTCCCGGCTGTGAGTTCATCATGTGACAGAGAAAACTGGTCAGGAAAAAAAGGTGGAGCAGTATGTCCTGTATGTCCCTTACACACACACACACACACACACACAGGTGGAGAAGTATGTCCTGTATGTCCCTTACACACACACACACACACACACACACACACACACACACAGGTGGAGAAGTATGTCCTGTATGTCCCTTACACACACACACACACACACACACACAGGTGGAGCAGTATGTCCTGTATGTCCCTTACACACACACACACACACACACACACACACAGGTGGAGCAGTATGTCCTGTATGTCCCTTACACACACACACACACACACACACACACACACACACACACACACACAAACACACAGGTGGAGCAGTATGTCCTGTATGTCCCTTTACACACACACACACACACACACACACACACACACACACACACACACACACAGGAGGAGCAGTATGTCCTGTATGTCCCTTACACACACACACACACACACACACACACACACACACACACACACACACACACACACACACACACAGGAGGAGCAGTATGTCCTGTATGTCCCTTACCGGCTAACGTGTCTCAAGATGGAGCGTGAATATGGAGCGTCTACCCCAGTTCATGCAAACGCAAATGTCAAATGTCAAGCCAATAGGAATACTTGGAATTGATGGTGGAGGTAAATATTCATGAAAAAGGATAAGTTTGTGAACGAGCAACACAGATTTTGATAATGAACAACTAAACACTGGACCTTTATATAAAAGGTTTAAAAAAAAGCGTTGACAAAAGCTAAAAAAACTGGCAAAAATGTCGAAAAAAGCTTCAAAAACGTTGAGAAAACTGTAAAAAGTTTTGAAACAAAAATAGGAAGTTATGGTTTCCCATCGTTTCTATTATCATTTATCTTGAAAAATAGTGCATACAGCTGCCGCTAACGGAGCATGCCGCCTAGGTTTGGGCTGAGCCCCGAATGTTTTCAACGTCTGGCTCCGCCCCTGGTGGAAGAACCTCAACCCCTGCCAACACCTCTGGGATGAGGGGGGGAGGCAAACAGTCTCTAACACGGGACTGGTTACTGGTTGAACAGATTGATCACTCTGACCTGGAAAACACGCCTCAGCTTTGTTAAAAAGTCAGGTCTTGTGTGGAAGAAAGAAGTGTGTGTGGCAGATAATTGGTGCTGATTACTGTGATGTGTTTACAGACAGGAGAGAGTGGGATGTGTGTGTGTGTGTGTGTGTGTGTGTGTGTGTGTGTGTGTGTGTGTGTGTGTGTGTGTATCTGATTACTGTGATGTGTTTACAGACAGGAGAGAGTGGACAAGCATCTATTCATTGGACACAACGAGAGACCAGTCTGTAGGGGACAAAGCACAAATCACTCGTTTTCTAATCCCTACCTGTGTAGTCCTGACCCCACTACACACACACACACACACACACACACACACACACACACACACACACACACACACACACACACACACACACACCTCAGCTCAACACTGCCCTGCTTACATCCAGAATCATGAGTGATTAAGTCATTTCCCTCGACTCTCATGTGTGTACGTGTGGCTGAATAAAAACAGAAGCCTGCAACCGCATCCTCAGAGTGTGTGTGTGTGTGTGTGTGTGTGTGTGTGTGTGTGTGTGTGTGTGTGTGTGTGAAATGAAAACAGAGGCATAGTCACCGTGCCTGAAAACAACAGCTCTTTTGTGCTGCGTGGTATAATGCTGCAAGTGTTTGGTTGGGACAACAGAACCACAGAGGGGAGAGGTGTGTGTGTGTGTGTGTGTGTGTGTGTGTGTGTGTGTGTGTGTGTGTGTGTGTGTGTGTGTGTGTGTGTGTGTGTGTGTGTTGCAGGTCAGGACCACCTCTGTAGAGTCTAAGCTGAGTCTGAGAGAGCAAACAGAGTCCTAATCAAGATCAAAACTGACATCTTGTACATAAACTGAGCTTTACAGGGCAGCAAAGCTCAGCAGCTGTACATATTTTATAGTAAAAAATCTGATGTGTAGGAACAAACACAGATATATAGAACAGATACTGGCACAAAACAGGAAGTAATGCGGGACCGACAGCTCAACAAGACTCAAGTCTGCAGCCACACTGTCGGCTCTTTAGCACAGCGTAGCTTTGAGCTAAATGCTGGTGACAGCACGCTCACAATCACAATAACAGACTGATGTTCAGACATGGATATATAACAATAACTGGATCCAAAAATGGCACATATTCAGTTCAATGACAGTTGCTCACCTGCCGCCAAAAAAGGTCTCCTAGTTTACTTCCGTGATCTGCGGCCCGATGGATCTGCACAGTAGTGTTTTGTCATTGTTTTGTAAAACGTATGCAAATGTCTTGTTTTGTCCACAACTCAAAGATATTCAGTTAACTGTCAGAGGAGAGAAGAGACTGGAACAATATACACATTTAACAAGCTGACATCAGAGATATTTCACTTGTGTTTTCATAAGAAATGACTCCAACTGTTGTCTTCCAAAGACATATATGATCAGTTACTTTCATTGAATGTGGGTGTGTTATTCAATTTTCTAGCGTTTGAAAAAAGAAAAAGGTCACAACGTTGGAAAAAAAGTGATAAAAAATGTTGAGAAAATCCCAAAAACGTCTAAAAACAAATTGATAAAAAATGTTGAAAAAAACCCCAAAACGTCTAAAAAAAATTGATAAAAAATGTTGAAAAAAATCCCAAAAACATCAAAAAAAAATGTATTAAAAAAATGTTGAAAAAAAAACCCAAAAACGTCTAAAAAAATGTTGAAAAAAATGTTGAAAAAAAAACCAAAAACATCTAAAAAAAAATGTATTAAAAAATGTTGAAAAAAATCCCAAAAACGTCTAAAAAAAATTGATAAAAAAATGTTGAAAAAAATCCCTAAAACGTCTAAAAAAAAATTGATAAATTTTTTTTGAAAAAAAATCCCAAAAACGTCTAAAAAAAATTGATAAAAAAATGTTGAAAAAATCCCAAAAACGTCTTAAAAAAATTGATAAAAAAATGTTGAAAAAAATCCCGAAAACGTCTAAAAAAAAATGATAAAAAATGTTGAAAAAATCCCCAAAACATCTAAAAAAAAATTATTAAAAAATGTTGAAAAAATCCCAAAAACATCTTAAAAAATTTAGAAAAAATGTAAAAAAAAACCCAAAACGTCTTAAAAAATTTGATAAAAAATGTTGAAAAAAAACCCCCCAAAACGTCAAAAAAAAATTGACAATAACATTGGAAATTTGTGACAAAAAATTGGGGAGAAAAAAAAGTGACAAAAAAATTCGGGAAAAAGTGACGACATTTTTTGAAAAAAAGTGACAAAAACGTCACCAAAAAAAGTTTTAATATGAAATTTTGACCCAGAAAAAAAAGAAAGTTACATGGTCGATGGGAAGACAACACAAGGGTTAATAGACCATCAGACTACCACAACCCCAACACCACATGCAATCTATGGAAAACCACCCCAAAACTCCAAAACCCCAAAAGAAGCAGGACTAAAATGCTCTTCATCTCACACAGAAATGAAAAAACAACGAAGGGATTTCTACAAGTTGTTCTGCACTTTCAGTCGTGCTCGATACAACTCGTCGAGCCATCATGTCAAAATACGCAGGCAGAATTGGGCGGGAAGCCTTTGTTTTGGTAGTGTAATCTGGTGAAAACCAGCGGGCCGTATGTCTGGAGCCTGTGTGGATGGACGCTGTTGGCTCAGGCGCTCCGTTGACACAACGGCTTTACAGACGTGAACACAGAGCCAGGAGTCAGCAGTGACGAGGCCGTGTTCACAGCTGATTGAGTCTCGTTAAAACATCCAAACCGGCCTCCTGAGAGAGACTCGTGTCCCTGCTGTCACAGAGACATCTATTGTTTAATTGAAGCCGTTCATCACAGAGGCGTGCGAAGTCATCAACCTCTGATTAATCGTTTAGTTCAGGAGTGATCGTTTCATTGTTAACTGCTCCTGCTGGTTCTGTCCTTCTAAGAGCTGTTACACACCAACCAGACGGCCGACCGTCGGCAGAAGAGCCAGTCGGACTGATCGGTCTCCCCGAGGTCCAAAAAAATGCCTCAAAACACACTGAGGGGACGCCGACTTGAGCGTACGCTCTGCGCGTAATACGTCTCCATAGCATCTCTTTTTTTTCCGGAAACTCACAGCCAGACTGTCATGGCGTCTCGTTCAGAATACGATCTCATATCGTCCTAAAATAGTTCACCGAAACGTGTTTCTGAAAACATTTGAAGAGAGAAACAGGCCGTGCAGCTGAATCTGTCTTCATTTCAGATCAACAAAGGTCAGTTTAGAAGATGTTCGTCAGATTTTGAGAGGCTCATCCGCTCGCCGTTTCCGGGTGAGTCCCGACTGCCCCGTCTCTGACTGAACATGTCAGGTCGGCCAAAATGAAGGCCGACGGCTCCTCCGACGGAGGACGGCACGGGACATACCGACCAGACTCGAGTCACCGACCTTGCTAGACTGTCCGACGGCCTATTATCGGCCCGGTGTGTCAGCCTTCATTTTGGCCGATTTGGCACATTGGGTCGGAGGGCGGGCGTGACCGATTGGTGGAGCTCTAACCCGGAAATGACGAGCGGGATGAGTGACGAACGCCTCTCAAAATCATTTTTTTTTAAACATCGTTTTTTGGGCATTTTAGGCCTTTAATTGACAGGACAGCTGAAGACATGAAAGGGGAGAGAAAGAGGGAATGACATGCAGCAAAGAGCTGCAGGTTGGAGCCCACTGCGTCGAGGAGTAAACCTCTATATATGGGCGCCCGCTCTACCTACTGAGCTAACTGGGCGCCCACGAAAATCTTCTAAACTGACCTTTGCTGATCTGAAATGAAGACAGATTCAGCTGCACGGCCTGTTTCTCCTTAAAATGTTTTCAGAAACACGTTTCGGTGAACTATTTTCGTAAAATACGAGATCTTATTTCTAACGAGCCGCCATTACTATCGGCTGGAGAAGCCGGACCCACGTGACGCGTTCGTCATTTTTTGTATTACGTCTCGCGCACGCGCAGAACGTACGCTGAAGTCGGCGTCGCCTCCGTGTGTCCTGAGGCACTTTCTGGACCTCGGGGAGACTGATCGGTCCGACTGGCTCTTCTGCCGCCGGTCGGCCGTTGGGTTGGTGTGTAACGGCCTTTACCCTTGTGTTGTCTTCCCGTTGACCGTGATACTTGTTGTTTTTCTGGGTCAAAATTTAGAAACGTTTTCCGTCTTTTTCGACACTTTCGTCACTTTTTTCGATGTTTCTTTTGTAACATTTCCTGAGGTTTTTTTAAGCTTTTTTTTCTCGACGTTTTTGAAACCTTCGCCGATGTTGTTGTTCTATTCAATTCAGTTTTATTTATAATATCAAATCATAACAAGTTATCTCAGGACACTTTACAGATAGAGTAGGTCTAGACCACACTCTATAATTTACAAAGCCCCAACAATTACAATAATTAATAAAGAGCGAGCATTAGCGGTAGCTATTGCGACAGTGGCGAGGAAAAACTCCCTTTCGGGAGGAAACCTCGGCAGACCCAGACTCTTGGTAGGCGGTGTCTGACGGTGCCGGTTGGGGGTCTGATGAACAATGGTAGTAATAGTCACAATAATAATTTTCGTTCTCGTTTTTTTCCCACGTTTTTTGAAGCCTTTTCCGACATCTTTGTCACTTTTTTTGCTTGCCATAAAACTGAATAAAACACCCAAATGCAATGAAAGTAGTGAACTGATCATTTATTTAACTTGTGAAGAGCGTCGTACGGAACAATCCACGTTATAACTTTTAGTTTTTTGGTTGAAAGAAACCCAAATTTCTGATACAGAAACTTGTTGAAAATGGGTCAAATTGGACCCGAGGACAACAGGCCTTTAACACTTCTTCCTTCTGTTTTTATAGTTATGCATAAAGGCCAGATGGAGATAACATTATATGAAGTTTGGTAGCACAGCCGGGTGTTGGATTACTCTCTGCTCTCTGCTCCATCTGTGTAATCTGACTCACTATCAGACACTTCCTCCAGCTGCCTTTCTCTACTTTCTCTTCAGCCTGAGGATCAACACAAAGCTGACAAAATAACCGCCACAGACACTGAACGTAGGAACGTCGGCTGCTCACTAGAGCTGCAACTAACGATGATTTTCATCGTCCATTAATCCAACGTGACGCCATGACTTTGCGTAAACATACACGTCCACTTTCTAAAGCCAAGTGGCGTGTTATCTGCATTTTGAGCGCCGTATACAGCGGACGGGTTGGGTTTAGGAAAAGAAGAAAGTGACGGTTGACTTCAGGAAACCTGACATGCGGAACGTGACCCCCGGTCTCCTGGGTGAAAGTCCTGTGTTTGACCCATCCGCCCCCCCGACCAACCTCCCTACGCAGATTTTCGCCCTTTCATACTACTCGCTACGCCATCAATTCACACGCAATCGCAAGGTGATAAACACGCTAAAAAGCGAGTATGCATCTTGATAACACGCCAATAATGCCGTGTTATCAAGACGCCATTATACCTATACCGATATATACATATCATAGAATACATACGCCACTTCATGAGATCAGTCTGTATCTGTGGATTATTTCCTGGATGAATGGATGAGTTGTTTGGTCTCTAAAATGTCAGAAAATGGTGAAAAATGTGGATCAGTGTTTCCCAAAAAGCCCAAGATGACGTCCT